>NC_143024.1:61571982-61839482 GCF_057628025.1 Oncorhynchus mykiss | reverse complement strand
AGAAAAATGTATGTTTTAAAATAAATAACTTACCATTCTACACATTTTGCCATGTGGCGTAGTCGAGAAAATGTTGCAGTTTTTAAGAAAGTTTTCTGTAGTTCTACACATTTTTCCATTGAGCGGAGAGAAACATTTGCAATTTTATAACAAATGTCATGCAATTTTACTAATTTTACCATGGGGAGGAGAGACATATTTGCAGTTGTTAAGCAATTTTAGTTTTACACATTTTGCAATGGGACGGAGAGAAAAATGTGCAATTTTATAAAACCTTTTTTTTGCTCATTTCGCCATAGGACAGAGATACATTATGAAAGCTTTAAAGCTAATTTCCTACAATTCTACACATTTTGCCATGGGGTGGAGAGAAATGTTTGCCGTTTTAAAGCTAATTTCCTGCAGCTTTACACATTTTGCCATGACTTATGTCATGTTAATTATATCTGAGTGAGAGTGACTAACAAAATCAATGGAGGACCTCTGGAGTTCAGGGCCCATGGGCACCTGTCCTGCATGCCCAGTCGGTATTCGGACATGATTACTACAAGTTTAGATAACTGGCTAGACTAACTTACTAATCAAATTATTTTTTTGCTGACATGGCTAATTGAGTGACTGTCAGTGACTGACAAAACAAGAGAAAAACTGATGATGCACAACCACATTTCGAAACAAAAAAAATATATACAGTGGGGCAAAAAAGTATTTGGTTAGCCACCAATTGTGCAAGTTCTCCCACTTAAAAAGATGAAAGAGGCCTGTAATTTTCATCATAGGTACACTTCAACTATGACAGACAAAATGAGAGAAAACAATCCAGAAAATCACATTGTAGGATTTTTTATGAATTTATTTGCAAATTATCGTGGAAAATAAGTATTTGGTCAATAACAAAAGTTTATCTCAATACCCTTTGTTGGCAATGACAGAGGTCAATCGTTTTCTGTAAGTCTTCACAAGGTTTCCACACACTGTTGCTGGTATTTTGGCCCATTCCTCCATGCAGATCTCCTCTAGAGCAGTGATGTTTTGGGGCTGTTGCTGGGCAACACGGACTTTCAACTCCCTCCAAAGATTTTCTATGGGGTTGAGATCTGGAGACTGGCTAGGCCACTCCAGGACCTTGAAATGCTTCTTACGAAGCCACTCCTTCGTTGCCCAGGCGGTGTGTTTGGGATCATTGTCATGCTGAAAGACCCAGCCACGTTTCATCTTCAATGCCGTTGCTGATGGTAGGCTTTGTTACTTTGGTCCCAGCTCTCTGCAGGTCATTCACTAGGTCCCCCCGTGTGGTTCTGGGATTTTTGCTCACCGTTCTTGTGATCATTTTGACCTCACGGGGTGAGATCTTGCGTGGAGCCCCAGATCGAGGGAGATTATCAGTGGTCTTGTATGTCTTTCATTTCCTAATAATTGCTCCCACAGTTGATTTCTTCAAATCAAGCTGCTTACCTTTTGCAGATTCAGTCTTCCCAGCCTGGTGCAGGTCTACAATTTTGTTTCTGGTGTCTTTTGACAGCTCTTTGGTCTTGGCCATAGTGGAGTTTGGAGTGTGACTGTTTGAGGTTGTGAACAGGTGTCTATTATACTGATAACAAGTTCAAACAGGTGCCATTAATACAGGTACCGAGTGGAGGACAGAGGAGCCTCTTAAAGAAGAAGTTACAGGTCTGTGAGAGACAGAAATCTTGCTTGTTTGTAGGTGACCAAATACTTATTTTCCACCATAATTGGCAAATAAATTCATAGAAAATGCTACAATGTGATTTTCTGGATTTTTTTCTTCTCATTTTGTCTGTCATAGTTGAAGTGTACCTATGATGAAAATTACAGGCCTCTCATCTTTTTAAGTGGGAGAACTTGCACAATTGGTGGCTGACTAAATACTTTTTTGCCCCACTGTATACAGTATACTGAGACAGTGACACATGTTTGGATGTTTTGGCTCTGTACTCCAGCACTTTCGATTTTAAATGATACAATGACCATGAAGTTAGACTGTCAGCTTTAACTTGTACGTATTTTCATCCATATTGGTTGAAACGTTTAAAAATTACAGCACTTTTTGTACATAGCCCCCCCCCCCCCCCCCCCCCCCATTTTAGGTGACCAAACGTATTTTGACAAATTCACTTATGTATGTATTAAAGTAGTCTAAAGTTTAGTATTTGGTCCCATATTCTTAGCACACAATGATTACATCAGGCTAGTGATTCTACAAACTTCTTGGATGCATTTACTTTTTTACCATTCACAGAAATGAATGGTAAATAATGTATTGTGTCATTTTGTAGTCACTTTTATTGTAAATAAGAACAGAATAGGTTTTTAAACACTTCTACATTCATGTGGATACTACCATGATTACTGCTAATCCTGAATGAATCGTGAATAATGATGTTACAGATGAAAGTCACAGACGCACAAATCAAATATCATACCCCACAAATAATGCTAATCTCCCCTGTTATTGTAATGGTGAGAGATTTGCATGTCTTGAGGGTAGGATATTTGTGCATCTGTATCTTTCTTAACCAGTATTATTCATAATTCATTCAGGATTATCCGTAATCATGGTAGCATCCACATTGATATAGAAGTGTTTAGAAACATATTCTATTGTTATCTACAATAAAAGTGACTCCAAAATGACTCAGTACATTATTTACCACTGCTTATGTCGCTTATGCCTGGAGCCGGCCCTGACCATGAGCATGCTGAAAGTCTGTTGTTAACTTGTTTACTGTGCAATGGTATTGTATCTGGGCGAATCCCATTTTTTTTTCCAAAAGTTTAAGGTTAAAACAGTTGAGGGTTCAAAGTTAAAGGTTGGTTACATGCTGATTTGAACCAGCTAAGGGTGCTTTGCTATTCTTGGTAGTGGAATGCCATACTCAGTGATTGTCCATCCAAGTTGTTGTCAGTACAGGTGGTTTGTCATTATTGATACAGTATACAGCAATACTTTTTTCACCTCTTCCATGCTCACTTTACAGAATTCCAAATGACATTGCTCGTCTTTCATTATTTGGTCAGTTATGCATGGATAGGAAGGTTCAGAGTTTGTTGTTGGCATGTCATGCCTAAGCTTACTAATCTTACCAATGAAAAAATCATTACAGTAGTTGGCAATATCAGTGGGTTTTGTAATGAATGTGCCATCTGATTCAAAGAAGGATGGAGCTGAGTTTGCCCTATTGCTTGGGCCGGGCCAATACCAGTATTGCGATACTCGTTAGTATGTTGGCAAGGAAAGAAGATAGAAAGCGGATTTAACTTCTTTAGGAAAACATTTGACTTACAGCAGTTTTTTTAAGGACCACTTTGTGTTTTCGCTTGTGCCATGGAAAAAATATTGTGAGACTGGTATTGTCCCGGCCCTACTTTTGACACAAAATGTTATTCTAGTGTACTCTAGTGTAGATTTGACCATGTGTTTTAAGTTATTGTCCTGCTGAAAGGTAAATTCATCTCCCAGTGTCTGGTGGAAAGCAGACTGAAACAGATTTTCCTCTAGGATTTTGCCTGTGGTTAGCCCCATTCCATTTATTTTTATCCTGAAAAACTCCCCATTCCATAACGATTACAAGCATACCCATAACATGATGCAGCCACCCCTATGCTTGAAAATGTGGAGAGTGGTACTCAATAATGTGTTGTATTGTATTTACCCCAAACATAACACTTTGTATTCAGGACACACAGTTAATTGCTTTGCCACCTTTTTTGCATTGCTACTTTAGTGCCTTGTTGCAAACAGGAATAATGTTCTGGAATATTTCTACTCTGTACAGGCTTCCTTATTTTCACTCTGTCAATTAGGTTATTATTGTGGAGTAACTACAATGTTTTTGATCCATCTTCAGTTTTCTCCTATCACAGCCATTAAGCTCTGTAACTGTTTTAAAGTCACCATTGGCCTCAAGGTGAAATCCCTGAGCGGTTGCTACACCAGTGGTGTAGCAATACATGTAGCAATACATCCAATACATCCAATACATCCAACTACAAATACCTAGGTGTCTGGCTAGACTGTAAACTCTCCTTCCAGACTCATATTAAACATCACAAATCCAAAATTAAATCTAGAATCAGCTTCCAATTTCGCAACAAAGCCTCCTTCACTCACGTTGCCAAACATACCCTCGTAAAACTGACTATCCTACCGATCCTCATCTTGGGCGACATAAATGACAAATTAGCCTCCAACACTCTACTCAGCAAACTGGATGCAGTCTATCACAGTGCCATCCATTTTGTCACCAAAGCCCCATATACCACCTACCACTGCTACCTTAATGCTCTCGTCGACTGGCCCTCGCTACATATTCGTCACCAGACCCGCTGGCTCCAGGTCATCTATAAGTCTTTGCTAGGTAAAACTCTGCCTTATCTCAGCTCACTGTTCACCATAACAACACCCACCCGTAGCATGCGCTCCAGCAGGTATATTTCACTGGTCATCCCAAAGCCAACACTTCCTTTGGCTGCCTTTCCTTAACGAATTGCAAAAATCGCTGAAGTTGGAGACTGATATCTCCCTCATTAACTTTAAGCATCAGCTATCTGAGCAGCTTACCGGTTTCTGCAGCTGTACACAGCCCATCTGTAAATAGCCCATAATCTACCTACCTCATCCCCATATTGTTTTGATTGACTTTTTTGCTCATTTTCACACCAGTATTTCTACTTGCACATCAGCATCTGCACATCTATCACTCCGGTGTTCATTTGCTAAATTGTAATTACTTCACTACTATGGCATATTTATTGCCTTACCTCCTCACGCCATTTGCACACACTGTATATAGACTTTTTCTATTGTGTTATTGACTGTATGTGTGACTGTGTGTAACCCTGTGTAACTCTGTGTTGTTGTTGTGTCTCACTGCTTTGCTTTATCTTGGCCAGGTCACAGTTGTGAATGAGAACTTGTTCTCAACTGGCCTACCTGGTTAAATAAAGGTGAAATAAAATATATAAAATATCTTTTTTTCAAGTGTAATTAATTCTCCATGTTCAAAGGGATATTCAATGTCTGTTTTTTACCCATCTACCAATAGTTGCCACTCTTTGCGAGGCATTGGATAATCTCCCTGGTCTTTGTGGTCTTTGTGGTAGAATCTGTGTTTGAAATGTATTTCTCTACTGAGGGACCTTACAGATAATTGTATGTGTGGGGTATAAAGATGAGGTAGTCAAAAATTGTATTAAACACCATTATTTTACACAGAGTGAGTCCATGCAACTTATCATGTGATTTGTTCACAAAATCTTTGTTCCTGAACTTATTTATGCTTTTCATAACAAAGGGGTTGAATGTTTATTGACTCAAGACATTTCATCTTTTCATTTGTAATACATTTGTAAAATAAATGTAAAACATAATTCCACTTTTACATTATGGGGTGTAGGCCAGTGACAATTTTTAAAATATTTAATCCATTTTAAATTCAGGCTGTAACACAACAAAATGTGGAAAAAGTCAAGAGGTGTGAATACTTTCTGAAGGCACTGTATATCAGTGCATGCGTAACAGTAACAACCTAACCATCACAAAACTTATATTCGATCAAATAAGCCTCACATAGTGAATTAGCAATTACATTTCTTGTTGACCAAATTCTACACTCTCTCATTGACGAAAAATTTGTTTTCGTGGACATACAGTGCCTTGCGAAAGTATTCGGCCCCCTTGAACTTTGCGACCTTTTGCCACATTTCAGGCTTCAAACATAAAGATATAAAACTGTATTTTTTTGTGAAGAATCAACAACAAGTGGGACACAATCATGAAGTGGAACGACATTTATTGGATATTTCAAACTTTTTTAACAAATCAAAAACTGAAAAATTGGGCGTGCAAAATGATTCAGCCCCTTTACTTTCAGTGCAGCAAACTCTCTCCAGAAGTTCAGTGAGGATCTCTGAATGATCCAATGTTGACCTAAATTACTAATGATGATAAATACAATCCACCTGTGTGTAATCAAGTCTCCGTATAAATGCACCTGCACTGTGATAGTCTCAGAGGTCCGTTAAAAGCGCAGAGAGCATCATGAAGAACAAGGAACACACCAGGCAGGTCCGAGATACTGTTGTGAAGAAGTTTAAAGCCAGATTTGGATACAAAAATATTTCCCAAGCTTTAAACATCCCAAGGAGCACTGTGTAAGCGATAATATTGAAATGGAAGGAGTATCAGACCACTGCAAATCTACCAAGACCTGGCCGTCCCTCTAAACTTTCAGCTCATACAAGGAAAAGACTGATCAGAGATGCAGCCAAGAGGCCCATGATCACTCTGGATGAACTGCAGAGATCTACAGCTGAGGTGGGAGACTCTGTCCATAGGACAACAATCAGTCGTATATTGCACAAATCTGGCCTTTATGGAAGAGTGGCAAGAAGAAAGCCATTTCTTAAAGATATCCATAAAAAGTGTTGTTTACAGTTTGCCACAAGCCACCTGGGAGACACACCAAACATGTGGAAGAAGGTGCTCTGGTCAGATGAAACCAAAATTGAACTTTTTGGCAACAATGCAAAACGTTATGTATGGCGTAAAAACAACACAGCTGAACACACCATCCCCACTGTCAAACATGGTGGTGGCAGCATCATGGTTTGGGCCTGCTTTTCTTCAGCAGGGACAGGGAAGATGGTTAAAATTGATGGGAAGATGGATGAAGCCAAATACAGGACCATTCTGGAAGAAAACCTGATGGAGTCTGCAAAAGACTTGAGACTGGGACTGAGATTTGTCTTCCAACAAGACAATGATCCAAAACATAAAGCAAAATCTACAATGGAATGGTTCAAAAATAAACATATCCAGGTGTTAGAATGGCCAAGTCAAAGTCCAGACCTGAATCCAATCGAGAATCTGTGGAAAGAACTGAAAACTGCTGTTCACAAATGCTCTCCATCCAACCTCACTGAGCTCGAGCTGTTTTGCAAGGAGGAATGGGAAAAAAATTCAGTCTCTCGATGTGCAAAACTGATAGAGACATACCCCAAGCGACTTACAGCTGTAATCGCAGCAAAAGTTGGCGCTACAAAGTATTAACTTAAGGGGGCTGAATAATTTTGCACGCCCAATTTTTCAGTTTTTGATTTGTTAAAAAAGTTTGAAATATCCAATAAATGTTGTTCCACTTCATGATTGTGTCCCACTTGTTGTTGATTCTTCACAAAAAAATACAGTTTTATATCTTTATGTTTGAAGCCTGAAATGTGGCAAAAGGTTGCAAAGTTCAAGGGGGCCGAATACTTTTGCAAGGCACTGTATATTGGGCGGAGTTAAACCTCTCACTTTGCCTCTTCCTTTCTGGTCAAGAGATTTGGGCCAGTAACCGAAAGGTCGCTGGTTCGAATCCCCAATCCGACTAGGTGAAAAATCTGTCTTTGTGCCCTTGGGCAAGGCAGTTAACCCCTATTGCTCCTGTAAGTCCCTCTGGATGAGAGCATCTACTCATTGTCGGTAATCAGGCCTACCAATGTTGTGTCATCAGCAAACTTAATGATGGTGTTGGAGTCATGCTTGGCCACGTAGTCATGAGTGAACAGGGGACTAAGCATGCACCCCTGAGCGGCCCCAATGTTGAGGATCAGCATGGCAGTTGTGTTGTTGCCTAACCGGGGCGGACCATCTGGAAGTGAAGGATCCAATTGCAGAGGGAGGTGTTTAGTCCCAGGGTCCTTAGCTTAGGGATGGTGGTCTGCTTGAAACATGTAGGTATTACAGACTCGGTCAGGGAGAGGTTTAAAATATCAGTGAAGACACTTGCCAGTTGGCCTGCACATGCTCTAAGTACACGTCCTGGTAATCCGTCTGGTCCTGCAGCCTTGTGAATGTAGACCTGTTTAAACGTCTTGCTCAGATCAGCTAGGGACTGCGTGATCACACAGTCGTCCGGAATAGCTGGTGCTCTCGTGCATGTTTCAGTGTTGCTTGCCTCAATTCGAGCATAAAAGGCATTTAGCACCTCTGCTATGCTTGTGTCACTGGACAGCTCACAGCTGGGTTTCCTTTTGTACAAGATATTGGTGGTTGAAAATTCCTTGTGCCAAAAAGTAAGCTATCCATCCAATAATGCCTATCAGCCAGCTGGAAAAGAGAAATGGTCAGTTGTTATTAGCTTTGACAGCCACAGAGCCATAAACCCCGCCCATTTCTACAATTTCTGTTCTTACAATTTGGTTTCAAACCTAACCTTAAACACACTATTAACCTTATGTCTAACCCTACGCTAATATCCTGTCTCTACATTATTTTCAACCTAACTTCTGTTTCTCCTCAGAAACTTAAGTGGGAACTCTGCTCAGGCGTCTTTCTACGTCTGCTATGTTAGATTAGCTTAACCCTAACCCTAACCTTAAATTATGACAAAAAAGTACATTTTAGCAGCCAATTTTGACTTTGTGGCTGTGGAATCGAACTTTGTGGCTATAGATGTAAGTGGAAACCGTAATGATCTGTCAAGGCAATATTTTTAATAGCTAGCCTAATGCATTTCACATTGTGTTGAGCTGCTGAGAATACCTCCTGAAGACTAGAAGGAGCATCAGTAATTTCCCAGGAAAGGGGAACTGCACAGGAAAGGGGAACTTTTTTTTGCTTGTTCCTCAAGTGTTCTGCTAATATAACAACATGTACCTTTCATTGTTATTCCCAGCCGATACAGATACTGTGCCTATCGACATTTTATCTGGTGGTAATGGGGCTACCATGTCAAACATGTCAGAGTGGCCATATACCTTCCTCTGTGATGTCCCTTATACAACAGGAGTTCCTTGATCCTGGTGCAGAATACACAGGGTTTCTCCCTCCCCATATTGACAGATACCATTCAATTAAATAATAAAAGACAACACAAGTAAAATTTGTGTCTGGTAACATTTTAATGCAGAGTGCCAGAGTGTCTGTCAGTCTGGACTTCATCACATCATCTTGCAAGTCTCCAAGTCTCCAAGTGCTGGCTCAATAGATGCATCTGTAAAAACATAATCAGTCACTGTTCTATTACCAATGGCAGTTAGGGATAGGTGATATCTGACACACCAACATGCAGTACTAGTCAAAAGTTTGGACACACCTACTCATTCAATGTTTTTCTTTATTTTTGCATTGTAGAATAATAGTGAAAACATCAAAACTATAAAATAACACATGGAATCATGTAGTAACCAAAAAAGTGTTAAACAAATCTAAATATATTGTAGATTTTCCAAAGTAGCCACCCTTTGCCTTGATGAAAGCTTTGCACACTCTTGGCACTCTCTCAACCAGCTTCATGAGGTAGTCAACTGGAATGCATTTACAATTAACAGGAGGGCCTTGTTAAAAGTTCATTTGTGGAATTTCTTTCCGTTTTAATGTGTTTGAGCCAATCAGTTGTGTTGTGACAAGGTATGGGTGGTATACAGAAGAAAGCCCTATTTGGTGAAAGACCAACTTCATATTATGGCAAGAACAGCTCAATAAGCAAAGAGGAATGACAGTCCATCATTACTTTCAGACATGGTCAGTCAATCCGGGAAATGTCAAGAACTTTTAAAGTTTCTTCAAGTGCAGTCGGAAAAACAATCAAGCGCTATGATGAAACTTGCTCTCAAGAGGACCGCCACAGGAAAGGAAGACCCAGAGTTACCTCTGCTGCAGAGGATAAGTTCATTAGTGTTAACTGCACTTCAGATTGCAGCCCAAATAAATGTTTCACAGAGTTCAAGTAACAGACACATCTCAACATCAACTGTTCAGAGGAGACTGCGTCAATCAGGCCTCCATGGTCGAATTTCTGCAAAGAAACCACTACTAAAGGACACAAATAAGAAGAGACTTGCCTGGGCCAAGAAACACCAGCAATGGACATTAGACCGGTGGAAATCTGTCCTTTGGTCTGGAGTCTGAATTTGAGATTTTTGGTTCCAACCGTCGTGTCTTTGTGAGACGCAGATAAGGTGAACGGATGATCTCTGCATGTGTGGTTCCCACCGTTAAGCATGTAGGAGGAGGTGTGATGGTGTGGGGGTGCTTTGCTGGTGACACTGTCTGTGATTTATTTAGAATTCAAGGCACACTTAACCAGCATGGCTACTTCAGCATTCTGCAGCAATACGCCATCCCATCTGGTTTGCGCTTAATGGGACTATCATTTGTTTTTCAACAGGGAAATGACCCAACACACTTCCAGACTGTGTAAGGGCTATTTGACCAAGAAGGAGAGTGATGGAGTGCTGCATCAGATGACCTAGCCTCCACAATCACCCGATCTCAACCCAATTGAAATAGTTTGGGATGAGTTGGACCGCAGAGTGAAGGAAAATCAGCCAACAAGTCCTCAGCATATGTAGAAACTCCTTCAAGACTGCTGGAATAGCATTTCAGGTGAAGCTGGTTGAGAGAATGCCAAGAGTGTGTAAAGCTGTCATCAAGGCAAAGAGTGACTACTTTGAAGAATCTCAAATATATTTAGATTTGTTTAACACTGTTTTGGTTACTACATGATTCCATATGTGTTATTTCATAGTTTTGATGTCTTCAATATTATTCTACAATGTAGAAAATAGTAAAAATAAAGAAAAACCCTTGAATGAGTAGGTGTGTCCAAACTTTTGACCAGTACTGTGTACTATGCTGAAGTTTGAACAAGTCAGACTAAACCTACCTAATTTGAGTCTCCCCATCGACAACCGTTGGTGAGCAGGCAACAGGTGAGGCTGGAGGTAAGGTCTTCGCCAGCGCCCCATTAATGGGCAGGGCAGCATAGATCAGCCCCCTGGCCCCTGGCATCAAAGATACTGGTTGGTCAAACACAAACACACACACAGAGCACTGACTACATTATCAATGATGTTTATGATTTGCATGGTGGAACCAACCTGATCACTACATTCACCTTTCTATTTCACTTCAGATATCATGATATAAAAATAGAATGGTAAACGCAGCGATGAGGAATGCTCACAGCAAGGGTATGTCTGGGTGATGCTGAGGGTCCCCTTGCTGGTCTTCTCTATGTTGCATGTTCGGCAGCAAACTGGACATCTCTCGAACAACTGCAGCATGCGTTCCTCATCTAATGAGGTGGTGTTGACTGGGAGGGCCTGTTACAGGGTGATAAAATAGACAGCCAAGTGGCAAATTGCATTTTCTTATGAAGAAAGGACAATGCTTTTTGATGATGCACTTCACAACCAAAATTAATCTATAACTTATATCTGCTTGGCTGGGTAATTAACCTACTAGTTTACAGTGGTGACATGTCATTCAGAGCACCACCTGTTTTGAGCCCCACCTGTTTAGCAAAAAATATGTTTTTTCCCCTTGCTTTGCATGTTATTTTGGCATGAATACATGTCACATATCAGTTTGCAAACAATGTAAAAAATAAATAATAATTTAGTTAATAAATACAAACATGGTCTCATTTTTGCTTTCTTAAGGCAGCTCCAAAATGCAGGTGTTTTAGTCTAGTTCAATGCTTTCTGTGGTGATGGTGGGGCAGCCAGCGGAAAATACAGAGCGTAAGGGTTGGTAATGTTCTCTAGTTGCGCCGTTATTGGCTCAGTGTTCTGTCACTCATGGGGACACTACGTCACCTCAAAATCTACAGGTAGAGCTCGAAAATTCAAGCCCCTAGAGTGCTGCAATAGACTTACATTAGAAGTGCCCATCCAAGGTGGCTCAAGGCAATTGGCCACAGATAAAATTGTTAAATCACGTTATATCTACTGTAGCTTTGATTGGACTGATCATGTCAACGTCATACTTTCAAAATCTTAGCAAGCAGTCATCTTGCATCAAGTCGGCAATCTATTGGCAAATACTTTTCACTCCTTGTCATTTGAAGAGAAATTATAGATACAACGTATCGGTGCTCATCGGCCATAAAACTTACACAAGTTGGAAATTGCAAATTTAACGATAAATGCTAAGGCGTCACTGCAACACCGGGTTCGATCCCAGGCTGTGTCACAGATGGCTGTGACCGGGAGACCCATGAGGCGGCGCACAATTGGCCCAGCGTCGTCCGGGTTAGGGGAGGGTTTGGCCGGCCGGGATGTCCTTGCCTCATCGTGCTCTAATGTCTACTTGTGGCGGGCCGGGTGCCTGCAAGCTGACTTCGGTCATCAGTTTGACAGTGTTTCCTACGACACATTGGTGTGGCTGGCTTCCGGGTTAAGTGAGCAGTGTGTCAAGAATCAGTGTGGCTTGGCTCTCGACCGTCGCCGAGTCCGATGAGACAGGATCGTAACTACAAATTGGATATCCCGATAAAGGGGGCAACGCCATGGGCCAGTAAAGTTTGAATACATTGGCCGTCTAGTCAATCCAGCAGGTCTTCTGCCGTGCTCAATACAACTGAAAACTTGGAAATCTCAGACAGTGAGTTTAAGACAACTGGGATAAAACTAGCGCCGACTGGGAAAATAATTTTGAACGGTCCTCCAACTCTGAATTCCAACTCGGAATATCGGGCCTCTTTCTAGAGCCAACAAGGACCTCCGCACCACCTTCCTGTTCAAGTGAGCACAACAAGGTGAGTCCAAAAATGTATTGTATACTGCTGCATGAATTATTAAATATGCCAGTGGGATATGCATAAGCCAAGAGAGTAATACTAAGTGCACAGTGCATTCGGAAAGTATTCAGACCCCTTGACTTTTACCACATTTTGTTACGTTACAGCCTTATTCTAAAATGGATTAAATTGTTTCTTTCCCTTCAGCAATCTACTGTACACACAATACCTTACAACGAAAAAGCAAAAACAGGTTATGAATTTTTTGCACATTTATTTAAAAATAAAAATACCACATTTACTTAAGTATTCAGACCCTTTACTCAGTACTTTGTTGAAGCACCTTTGGAAGCAATTACAGCCTTGAGTCTTCTTGTGTATGACGCTACAAGCTTGGCACACCTGTATTTTGGGAGTTTCTCTAATTATTCTCTGCAGATCCTCTCAAGCTCTGTCGGGTTGGATGGGGAGCGTTGCAGCACAGCTATTTTCAGGTCTCTCCAGAGATGTTTGATCGGGTTCAAGTCAGAGCTCTGGCTGGGCCACTCAAGGACATTCAGAGACTTGTCCCGAAGCCACTCCTGCGTTGTTTAGGCTGTGTGCTTAGGGTCGTTGTCCTATTGGAAGGTGAACCTTCAACCCAGTCAGAGGTCCTGAGTGCTCTCGAGCAGATTTTCATCAAGGATCTCTGTACATTGCTCCATTTAGCTTTCACTCGATCCTGACTAGTCTCCCAGTCCCTGCCACTGAAAAACATCTCCACAGCATGATGCTGCTGCCACCACCATGCTTCACCAAAGGGATGGTGCCAGGTTGTCGCCACACGTAAAGCTTGGCATTCAGGCCAAGAGTTCAATCTTGGTATCATCAGACCAGAGAATCTTGTTTCTTATGGTCTGAGAGGCCCTTAGGTGCCTTTTGGAAAATTCCAAGCTGGCTGCCATGTCTTTTACTGAGGAGTGGCTTCTGTCTGGCCACTCTACCATAAAGGCCTGATTGATGGAGTGCTGCAGAGATGTTTGTCCTTCTGGAAGGTTCTACCATCTCCACAGAGGAACTCTGGATCTCTGTCAGTGGCCATCAGGTTCTTGGTCACCTCCCTTACCAAGCCCTTTCTACCTTGATTGCGCCGGGTGGACAGCTTTAGGAAGAGCCTTGGTGGTTTGAAACCTCTTCCATGTAAGAATGATGGAGGCCACTGTGTTCTTGGGGATCTTCAATGCTGCAGAGATGTTTTTGTACTCTTCCTCAGATCTGTGC
Organism: Oncorhynchus mykiss; assembly: GCF_057628025.1. Taxonomy (NCBI): domain Eukaryota; kingdom Metazoa; phylum Chordata; class Actinopteri; order Salmoniformes; family Salmonidae; genus Oncorhynchus; species Oncorhynchus mykiss. The sequence goes on along the minus strand of NC_143024.1, from coordinate 61,825,692 downwards.
CTCGACACAATCCTGTATCTGAGCTGTACGGACAATTCCTTCGACCTCCTGGCTTGGTTTTTGCTCTGACATGCACTGTCAACTGTGGGACCTTATATAGAAAGATGTGTGCCTTTCCAAATCATGTCCAATCAATTGAATTTACCACAGGTGGACTCCAATCAAGTTGTAGAAACATCTCAATGATGATCAGTGGAAACATGATACACCTGAGCTCCATTTCGAGTCTAATAGCAAAGGTTCTGAATATTATGTAAATAAAGTATTCCTGTTTATTATTTTTAATACATTTGCAAAAAAATTCTAAAAACTTTTTTTGCTTTGTCATTATGTGGAATTTTGTGTAGATTGATGAGGAAATGTTTTTATTTAATCCACTTTAGAATAAGGCTGTAACGTAACAAAATGTGGAAAAGGTCAAGGGGTCGAAATGCTTTCCTTAGGCACTCTATCTGCAGTGCTTGATTTATGGCTTCGCATATGACTGCCGTACACTCCACTCGGGCTCCCGAGTGCAGCGGTCTAAGGCACTGCATCTCAGTGCTAGAGCCATCACTACAGACACCCTGGTTCAAATCAAGGCTGTATCACAACCAGCTGTGATTTGGGAGTCCCACTGGGCGGTATGCAATTGGCCCAGTGTCTTCCGGGTTTGGCCGGTGTAGGCCATCATTGTAAATAAGAATTTGTTCTTAACTGACTTGCCAAGTTAAATAAAGGTTAAATAAAACAAAAATAAAAGCACTATTCTGATTTTCTCTGTTGCCCACATCTTCAATAGTTAAATATTTAAATAATAATGTTCCAGTATCTTAACGATGGAGGATCATTTTATATCCAGTTTTTAAGTAAACCTTTTTTTTTATGATTGAAGAGAAAAGTATTCAATGAGGGAAAGTGAAGTGGGCGGAGTGCTGATTTGCACGTGGAGCTTGGCAAAAGGGGGCATGATTTGTTGACATAATTGTAATCAAAACCCAACCTTCATTTACTGATTGTGATGCAGTGAGGTTCCAAAACCCGTTTTAGAAGACACTGACTGACTTTGTAACCAAAATGATCCTATTTACAATTTGAAGTCAATTTTGACACTACAATAAATGTGTATGACTCATATCAATGCCACAAAGACCGTTTTCAAAGGGGTACCTTGCTTTTATGGGTCAGTCGCTCTGTAACTATTCAAATGTATCTTGCATTTTTATGGGCTGATTGTTTAGAAATGGAGGTATGGGGTAGCCAAATTAGCCCAATTGTGTCCAATCACTTTGCACTTAGTAAAACAACATGCTCTTATGGCAACACGTTACAGTTTGGAGGAGCCATTACGAGTTTGCTACATTTTTTTTCACTGACACGAAGTCCTCTGTCACGTGGTGAAGCCAGCATGGTCAACGTTACAGCGCAGGCGGTATTATGTGAAGTCACATAAACCGACCCTGGATCTGCGGTTAGGGGCACGTTTTTGCGTGTCTTCTGACGTCAGAAATGGGCCGCGCATGTTCTTCCGCTCCTAATATATAAGCAACAATATAGTGGTAATTGTGTTTCAGTCACAGATGAACTTCGGACATTAATACTGTCCAGGTAAATTGCTTCAAAATTAGTTCAACGCCAGTGCTAGCAGAAAAAAGTGTGTTCCTTGATATTGAATCGCATTTACGATAAAGTGTCTAGCTGAAATAGCGACTGCTAGTTTAAAGTTGCATGAAGCTAAAGTTGCTAACTGGAACAACGATGGCTAGAACGCTGCAACTTGACACTTTTGAGTTGGTCAATTTAGTAGCTAACTGGATAGTTTTCCCCTTCTCTGCAAGAAGGTCGAATTGGCTAGCGAGTTATGTCGCTTGATGCTGAACACTTCTGCCCATGAGCCAAGCCCTAGTTAGCTAGCTAAATTAGCTTGTGCATGCTAACTAGTACTTAGCTAACTCCAGCGCAGTGTGCCGTTGAGCTATTTCATGCACACATTTGGTTGACTATGTCACAATGTGCATTTTGTTTTTCTGGGCAATGTGAACGGTGCCGTCAACCAATTTAAGAAATGCATCGTAAATTAAACTAGGTAATGTGGTGCTAGCGTCACAGCAACTCGTTGTGGTCGAGCGAGGTATCAAACGTCAGTGCGGTGCGTCTGCTATAGTTAGTTTATTCGAAGCTTAGCTAGAGCCTATACATTCCAAAATAGTAAATTGTTCTGTTATTGTGCCTTTGGACACGCATCGAACTGTTGCTTGCTCGCTTCAAAACATACGCTACACTCTTGATGAATCCTGGACAGGTAAACACATGCGTCATGTGACCCACTTTGGGATTAACTAGCTAATGTATGTAATTTAACCAATATGTAAATCAAGAATAATGCTTTCAAAAGTTGGGAACGTTATGGATCTTTGAGTCCCACACTCAAGTGAATTTACAGTGTCAGTAAATTTGATACCCATGCATTATCATCAGCTACCTTCCTTGCACAATCATTGGTTGCTTATATTTTGTTTTGATAGGAATGTAGACTGAGCAGTATTAGCTAACAGTACATTTTTGTCAGCAGGTGAAGAGATTCCACTGGAAAATCAGAGGGCTCTAAAAAGACTGACTTCATTTTGTCCTCAACATGGGGGTTGTAATATCCCGGTTTAGGGTATGTATGGCATAACCTGTGTTTTCCTCTTGGTGATATGTATCACAGGTTGGTGGCACCTTAATTGGGGAGGCTGGGCTTGTGGTAATGGCCGGAGTGGAAAAGGTTGCATTTGATACAATGCCACAAGTATATAGCTTCAGTGTGTTTGATTCCATTCGCTCTGTTCCAGCCATTATTGTGAGCCGTCCTCCCCTCATCAGCCTCCACTGATATGTATGGATTGAATACGTATTAAATATATTTTTAGGAACTTAGTTGGCTCTCAGTTTAGAGGTAGAATACACAAGGTGCAATTTTGAAATTTGGTTGTGCATCAGTTTTTAGCTGATGTTGGTCACTCAAATACCCATGTCAGCTAAAAAAATGTTGATTGGGAAGTTAGTCTAGCCTGTTATCTAAACTTGTAATACTCATGGCCTTATACTGACTGGGCATGTGCCCAGGGCCCTGACTTCCAGGGGACCCCATTGATTTAAAAAAAATTGTCAGTCTCTGTGATAACCTATTAAAGGAAAAATTCCTATCATTTACACTGTTCCATAACACTAATGTGAGGACAATATCTTTCATTTTGTCATTTATAAGGTTGGTAGCAATGTGAAAATTGTTGTGGAAATCTGTTGCAGCTGAAGTTTACTACAAAACCTGGCAATGCTCTCTATGGGCTAGCTAGCTAGGTACGTAGCCACACGCAATAATACCAAAGTCAATATCTGCAAGTGAAGTAGCTAGTTAGCTGTAAAATCATCTAAATAAACTGCACTGTCAATTTAGGAGTCTACATTCTCACCATGTTCAACCTGCATTATGACATGGGCCAGTATTGAAATCTGACATGTATGATAGATGTTTTTGAGATCTTAAAGGCCTATTCCTGTTTACTTCCAGTGTAGTGAGCGCAGCCTTATCGTAATGCTACGTCATACCGGCCCAACTGCTGCCTGCTTAAACTGCAATAGCTCAGATACACACATGAAATGACCCAGGGAAGCGGTAGTTCATCGCCGAGAGATGCACAAAGTCTTTACTTTAGCATGGCAAAATTTGTGGAATTGCAGGAAATTCGATGTTAAACTGCTTTATTATATTTTTTTGCTTTAAAACTTTCTATACACCACATGGAAAAAATGTGTAGAAATATACTTTAAAACAAAAAAATTATCCAGAGGGGAGAGCAACCAAATTTCACTTAGGGGCTTGTCCTAGGTACTAGGATAATGCATTTAGTTAAGAGTGAAGTAGTTTATCTGCACAAATCAGTTGACTGTGTGTGTGGTTATGGCTGTGGGGTATGCAGACCCACGAGCCACTGCAGGTCCTGTGAGTTCAAAATGTGTGGCCCCCACCCCCATCAGTTGCCCATCCCTGCTATAGAATGTATGCCGTAACTTGTTTGACATTTAAATAGTGCAGCATTAAAGTGTTCTGCAATGCTCACAAACACACAAGATGTATTATGCATAAGCTGCTGTGGTGTTATTGACATTACTGAATATCTTTCATTGGATGTTAAATCGTGAAAGGGATTCGTTGACTCGGTCTGTCTACATTACTTGGCAGTGCATATGTCTGAAATAACATTGTCATTTTCTTCTAGTATAGAGGAGAATGTGTGGGTGATACTCATTGGCTGATATGTAATTCAAGTCTAGTGATCGTTCACTTGTTTGAGCTCTGTTTAGTGCAATATGTCCATGCATGGGACTGGAAAGATACAAAAACCTCTGCTTTCACATGTTATTGCTTTGCTATTTAGCACTTCCTAAAAACAAATTCTGTTTTATGGGGTAATGGACAATGGCATTTTTATCGTATCAACATGATAATGATAAATGTAATGATGATACTAAAGGCCTATATACGGTTTAGCAGACAATTTTATCCAAAGTGATGTACAACAGCGAGTGCATTTATTTGTATTAGTGGCCCCAGCTATGTCCTGTAATTTAGGAACAGCATATTTTATACAACAAGTGGAAATGCAAGTGCTTTTGAATAAAGTTTTGTTCATCACAAGTTTTAATTTTTTTTTTAAATACTACAATGACGCAATACTTCTCTTGCATTTCTCAAAGAGAAGCAACAATCTGCATATCTAGATGAATGGACAGTACTATTTTTCACACAAGTTGTGTTCTGAATGGGAACATTTGGTGGGAACATGCAGTACTTTGAATTTATGCAAACTGGAAGACAATGTAGGGACTCTCAAAATTCCAGAAAATAAGCCTATGCTTCAATGATCATAACCTATGGATGGTACCCTGCTTTCTTAAAACTGAACTCAATGTATGTCTTCAATCTCTAATTGTATCTCATTTATTTTTCTTTGGACAGACTAAGCCATCAACTGTAGAGGTTTTGGAAGGAATTGATAAGGTATGTGTTTCTGCTTTTTGAAAAAATATATTTAGCCTCAGAGGCTACACTCCCTCAAGATGAAGTTGATCGAGAGTATTTTGGGAACTTGCTCTAGACTAGAGATTGACCTTATTACATTATACAGATCCTGTCTCGCTCGAGATTTAGACCACTGGAACCAATGTCCAGTGGAGTGACAGACACAAATGTTTCCTAGCACCAGCGGAGGATAGGTCGCTACGCTGTCCACCAACTGATATTTTTGGGGGTGAGGTTAATCAACACCGAGAACCAAAGGTGTTTCCTTTCCATCTAAATATAAAGGAAAGATAAGTTGGCAATGCAGTCTGATTTAAGCCTGCATTGAATACACAGGGTTTTGTCAAGATCACATGAGGAAGGATGGAAAAGTCATGTTTCCAAATGTTACGCCACAGTCCAGGTTCCAACACTTATATTGTATTGATATTTGGCTTTATGCTGGTTGTTTATGTATTCATCATACACACGAGGTACAGTATTGACATAATTGTAGCCATAGGGTTATGTTGGATAACTAAAAGTTCTGATATTAGTATTATAATTTGGGAGTACTAAACTTGTCAGTTTATAGAGGGAGAGCTGGGCTATATTCAATGTTTTTTTTTGTTTGTTTTTGAGGAACATGATCATTGTTTTTTACAGGATATCCAGGCTTGTGAGGAATGTCAAGAACTGTATCAAAAACAGTTGAAGTTATGGGTGTGGAGACTGCTTCAGTACTCATCTCTTCTTTACCTGATGGCTAGCATAATTGTGTATCTTTGGTACCTCCCTGAACAGATGATTGGAAAGGTCATATTGGTCCTTCCTTTTGTTGTATTTCCACTATTGTAAGTATAGCTGTTTAAAAACGTTTCTAAAGAAATGGATTGCTATAACTACTAATAGTTTGTTACTGAACCTGCAATTGAGGTTCTAATATTTCTTTCAACAGTGTATGGCTCCTTCGAAAGGGGCTGCTCACTCTTTTTAAAAGAAGAACAGAAAAAAACAGTATGTGCTTTGAACTTTATTTACCTCTGCCTCATCATTATTATGACACCGCTGCTAATCTCTGTTATCTATATGTAGTCTTTTATTTTTTTTTACTGCATTGTTGGTTAGGGGGTCGTAAGTAAGCATTTCACTAAGGTCTGCTAAATCTGTTGTATTTGGCGCATGTGACTAATACAATTTTACTTGACATTCTGCTTTTGGTGTAATCACTCAAATGTCGTTTTTTGTTTCAGATGAAAAATTGGAGGACCTCAAATCACAAAAACGAAAAATGGTAAGTTCACTTTTTTAGAATCCCACCATAGCTGATCCCTTATCTTTAAAAGGGTGAAAAACAATGTGGATCCCCTAATCATTTGTGACGGTGTCATATGAAAGAGCTGAGATGTCTGCACTTCAAAAAAATCCTTATCCATTTTCACATCCTGTAACTTATTTTAAATGGGCTTAATCTGGCATTTTCCTCTATATTGAGATGAACACTTACAAGGTGTCGTACCTAAGTATTGCAGTAGTCTACATGTGGCGCCTTGCTATTGAGTTTTTATAGCACTTTGCTTAAATAATTGCTACACCTAATAAATAATCTAAAATCAATGCATGCAGCCATTAATTGGCATTAAGACTTTACTTGCTTAAGCACTCTGCTAGAAGGAAATAAATCTGAGAAATTGCTTGTCATCTCATGACTAATAACTTTCAATAATTATGGCTGATGGATTTTCACACTCCATTATTGAAGGAGGGTGTGTAATTCTTATTTTTCGTAAACAATTAGCATTATTTGATATTTCCCTGAAATGAAGTTGCTCAAACACCTAGCTTCTCTATTGGTTGCTGAGCTGAGGAGCGTCGTGCAGCATTGCAAAATATTTATGCAGTACATAATTCAAACACCGACCACCGTTTTAACTTCGTCGGTGTAATATCGCAAACTGACAGGGCTGTTTTACCATTAAAGATTCCAGCTTTAAAGGCCCAATGCAGTCAATAATTTCAGTTTTATATCAGATTGTACAGCTGATTAAACTAAGACTGTAAAAGTGTTAACATTTTTGATCAGCGTTATTTCCTGATAGTTGCTTGTTGAAAATACAATCTACGCAGGACCTTCTAATCAGCAGTTTTTCATTGGCGGGAGTTTCTGCTTTCCATGGTGACATCACCATGCAGTAAATTGGTTAATAGAACTATTTTATTTTTAATTTAACTAGACAAGTCAGTTAAACAAATTCTTATTTGCAATGTTGGCCTAGGAACAGTGGGTTAACTGCGTTGTTCAGGGGCAGAAAAACAGATTTTTTTACCTTGTCAGGCCCCCGAATTTGCTACACTCTTTAATTCCTGGTGTCGCAACCTCGACGGAGCCATATCCTTGGCCCAATGCTCTAACCACTAGGCCACCTGCCGCCCCACTATACCAAGCTACAAACCTCTCTGCCAAAAGCTAGTTTTTGGTTTTCCCCTCCCCACTCAAACCAGCCCCAGATAGCCCTAACAAAATTATTTATTGAGCAATAGTTTTGCTAAAAAGCTATTTTTGCCCATTGTTTTTTTTTAATGGAAATCTATCGCAATAAGATACTTAATTGGTAACCAGAAATGATTTGATATTGATGTAAAAAAAACACAAAAAAAACATAAAAATGGCTGCATTGGGCCTTTTTAAAGGGTGTAGGCATACTACGGACACTTATTTTCAAAAACATTTAACAATGCAGTGATAGAATGTCGGTCTGGCTGCCATTTTGACTTTTGTAGGTAGCTCATTTTGTGGAGTTTCATAAGACTGGAGAAGAAACATCTAGTTGAGAATATCCACATACTTCAAACACCAACGCATCATATTGATATGTTTTACATTTTTCCAGGCATTGTAAAGACTTGGGCCTGTATCCACAAAGCTTCTCAGAGTAGGAGTGCTGATCTAGCATCAGTCTAGTCTTTTAGATCATAATGAATAAGATTTGTATGAACAGGTCTTAGATCAGCACGCCTACTCTGAGACGCTTTGTGTTTATGGGCCCGGATCTGTGCAGATGCATGACAGGATAGATGTGGGTCGTAGGACCCACCTGTTTTTAAAGCAGTTCATTATTTCAAGAAATCAATTAGTGTGTTCACATGCTCTTTTTAATTTGATTAATGATGATATGGAAGGTACGACATTAGTCATCATTGTCTTCATTACTCATTGGATTTGAACAGAATTAAATGTATGGAATGGTGACATGTCATAACATCATTAGTCAATTAACAGATCAAACACAAGTGTCTTGAATAAAAACCTGCGTAGTCAAAGGGGTTAACTGGAACACAAATCCTTGCTTCAATACTCCAATGCTTGCCTGAAGACGAATACTATGATGTTTGACTGAATTTAACTTTTTAATTAATTTTTTTTTTTTTTTTAAATAACCTAACAGGTGTCACAAATCAACCTGACTTTCAATTTGTGCTTTATTTGCCCTTTTCATTTCCTTTTACATTGAAAATATGAACTGCTTTTGTTCAACAGCTTCTAGAGGTGATGGAAACTGAAACATATAAAACCGCAAAAATTATTCTGGAGAGATTTGATCCTGATTCAAAGACAAAGGTGAGTATTCCATCTTCCTCTGAGCCCACTAATTCTTTGAACCCCCCCGCCGCCGCTATAATTAACCTTGAAAGTATCCTTCTTAATCTTGTTTCCAATTTGAAGGTGCCTGAATCCATTCCAAGTGGAACACCTATGACTCCAAAACCTGGCCAAGGTAATGTAGTTGGCTAGATATTTTAAGGCCTTTCATGTGCTTGCGTTGCAGACCACTGATAAACATAATCCCTGCATTGTTTCCTCCATTAGAACTCCGTCAGCGGAATGTCACTCCTCGGCCCCCGGTGGCGGTGACTCCTGCTGCAGCACGTCCTCTTCTGGCACCAGGGGCCACCCATGCAGGACCGCCCCTCCACTCAGCTCCTGGAGGACCCCCAGAGAGAATCCTGTCTGCTGAGGCTGCTCAGCAGAGCTTGATGAAGAGGCCCATGACCCCTGGCACACCTGTTCCAGGAGTGGGTGAGTTAGCTGCACACGGGGACCACATCATAATGTGGTCGATTTTTAAGGTGATTTACCCATCCCTGTCTCACCAGTCCTTCAGGGATGAGACTCAAATTTTTTATAAAAAAAAAAAAATTACAAAAAAATTACTTTTTTTATTACAGTACCGGTATGACAGTTTGTTTTAGGTAGTTATGACCAATTAAGTGTAGTATTCGAATCCATTATGGTAGGGTTTGCTGTAAAACAAACCGAAGGTCAAGCTTGTTCCAGAGGAGGCGATAAATGGTTAACAAAGTCAATAGGTGTGAAATTGTACCTAGATTTTAGGGCCATTTGCAGCATACAATTTGTTCCAATTAAGGAAAAAAAAAAAAAAAACTTTAAGATTTCTCATGACCAAGGGTGATTCCAAAATAAACCGGACACTAGCCAGGTTTCCATCAAACCTTTTTATACGAGTGAAGTACATGTAGGATTAAAAGAAGTCATGACAGGCCTGAAAGACAGGCCTTAAACTTTCCAAATGTAGACAAATGTGTAATCTGTAACCATGTGTAACTAGACAAGGTGGTGTCTTTTTGTCTGTAAAATTAATTATGCAAGAAATGGTGGTGGATATGCCTTAATGCGCATATATTGATCTAATATTATATAGAAGTAAACTTAGAGTCACGTGATATGTTGTTTGGTATTCACACTACAACTCTGGAATTTTTTTTTCTTCATTAGGCTACAGATGCGTTTATATTTTTGTTCAGTATAATTTCAAGTGGAGTGTTGGTTTAATGAGCTGAAATAAATGATCGCAGAAATTTTCTATACGCATAAAAAGCTAATTTCTCTCAAATTGGGCACATTTGTTTACATCCCTATTAGTGAGACTTCCCATTGCCAAGATAATCCAACCACCTGACAGGTGTGTGTCATATCAAGAAGCTGATAAAACTGCAGGATCATTACACAGGTGCACCTTGTACTGAGGACAAAAGGCCACTCTAAAATGTGCAGTTTTGTCACACAACACAATGCCACACTTTTGCAATTGGCATGCTGACTGCAGGAATGTCTGCCAGAGCTCTTGCCAGATAATGTAATGTTAGTCTTTCTACCATGAACTGCCTACAATGTTGTTTTAGAGAATTTGGCAGTACGTCCAACCAGCCTCACAAGTGCAGACCATGTGTAACTAAACCAGCCCAGGACCTCCACATCCTGCATCTTCACATGCGGGATTGTCTGAGACCAGCCAACCGGACATCTGATGAAACAGGAGTATTTCTGTCTGTAATAAAGACCTTTTGTGGGGGGGGGGGGGGGGACTAATTCTGATTGGCTATGCTCTCCCAGGCCCACCCATGCTTGCGCTCCTGCCCAGTCATTTGAAATCCGCTGTTGGCTAGAGCACATGCGCGAAGACCAGCGTGGGCTCATTCGCTTTCCAACACATTTGTTGTGACAACCAGTAGTAGAGTTGAAAATACGATTTGAAACCATTTAACTTGTATTTTTTTATTAGATACATAGGAATTTAACTGCAGAAGTAATTTTTATGTGCACTACATCAACGCGCACAACCATTTATCCACAACAAGTCCGTTTGATGGGTCATCTTGTGGGAAAACGCCTATGTAGTTTTTATGCAGATTTTACAACGTTAAAATCTGTCGCCCATTGGATGGAAACCTAGCTACTGTCAGTTTATGTTAAGTGTATATTTACTCTTATGTAAACATGCGGTCTAGCCTTGGACACTTCATAGGAAATGCGAAAGAGGGCAAACCGTTAAAGACTGTTTGCTTTCCCAGAGAAAGCAACGTGGTGTAATTGCCATGTGGAATGCCAACTGAGGTGTACAAGAGCCAAGATCACTTTAACTATGATTAATTAGGTAGGCCGGCATTTGTTCTCTGGGCATTGGTACTGAAATGTTACTAAATGCCTTTCTATTGGCCAGGTGAAATTGCGTTTGGCATAGGCACACCATGCAAATGTTTCATATGGCTCGAAACTCAGGCACTTTTGTGGAAAATTGAAAGTGAAAAGCAATTTGATAGAAAGAGTCACCACAGAGTTTCCATATGTTGGTAAATGAATAAGCAGCAGGAAGCTGAGACTTTGCCAAGTCTCCCAGAAATGACCAGTCATCTTCCTATGATTGCTCTTGATGTTAGATTATATTAATTACTGCTCAGCAACACAGCAGGGATTCTCGTTCAAGTGCTTTGCAAGTGAGATCCATTTCCAAGTCATTATTAAAACCTGTCCGTATCAACCGTTTATCATGGTCCTCTGCTGCTAACTGTAGATTTGTCTGGTTTCTTCTCCTCTGGCGCAGTGTGTGACGATTTGTGTTTGAGAACAGACTTTGTGCAGCTAATGTGCATGTGTGTTTGCCATAACAGGAATGCACCCTCCAGGCCCACCCTTGGCCAGACCTGTTCTCCCCCGGGATAGAGGCACCATGGACAGGGTCATTGAGTACTTTGTTGGCGATGGCCCTCAGAATAGGTAAAATGTTGCTTCTGCTTGAGTGTCACCCAAATATTTGCTTTTGGAAATCAAATCTGTATTTGTGCAGATGTAAGCACTATAGGAATTTACAGTTAAATGTATTTCTAGTGACAATTGCTATGTTTTAAATACAGCTAAATTATCTTTAATTTCATTGCATGTATGCATTCTAACAGATTATTTTCTCCCTCCAGATATGCCCTCATATGCCAGCAGTGTCTCACCCATAACGGCATGGCATTAAAAGAGGAATTTGAATATGTTGGTAAGATTTAGAGAAACACGACTCTGTCAGTCTCCATCAAACACTGCGCCTTCATTTGCCCTCTAGCATTTGGCAGTGCCGTATATCATCAGGCTCTTAAAAGCCTCTGCCACTACCAGCCTCTGTAAGCAAAAAGAGCCCATCTAGATTGACTATGCAAACGAGTGTAACCCATCGATCTGATGAGTTTATGCGTCTTTGACTCAATTCTTCTTGGAATATCATTGGTTTCATTTTCATTATACATGAATCTGTGTCTACACGGAAATGTATGACAATCATTCAGTTGACAGTCGCTTTGGGCATGGTGGTTTATGTGTCTCGTTTCAGCCTTCAGATGTGCATATTGTTATGTCCTGAATCCTGCGAGAAAGACCAGACCCCAAGCCCCCCGACTCTCTGAGGTCACTGCTGAGGCAAAGACGCCCTCACACGCACCCATACCAACATCACCAACACCTGTAGAACCAGCACCCGTAGAACCAGCACCTGCCCCTGAAGCTGATGAGAGCCCCGCTACTTCAGGTATGTCTCTGCGCAACCTCATCATTCTTGTTCCCAAATACACTGCTCAAAAAAACTCCTGGACAGTCTGTGGTGCAACGTGGCGTTGGTGGATGGAGCGAGACATGATGTTTCAGATGTGCTCAATTGGATTCAGGTCTGGGGAATGGGTGGGCCAGTCCTTAGCATCAATGCCTTCCTCGTGCAGGAACTGCTGACACACTCCAGCCACATGAGGTCTAGCATTGTCTTGCATTAGGAGGAACCCAGGGCCAAACGCACCAGCATATGGTCTTACAAGGGGTCTGAGGATCTCATCTCGGTACCTAATGGCAGTCAGGCTACCTCTGGCGAGCACATGGAGGGCTGTGCGGCCCCCCAAAGAAATGCCACCCCACACCATGACTGACCCACCGCCAAACCGGTCATGCTGGAGGATGTTGCAGGCAGCAGAACCTTCGCCACGGCGTCTCCAGACCCTGTCTCGTCTGTCACGTGCACAGTGTGAACCTGCTTTCATCTGTAAAGAGCACAGGGTGCCAGTGGCGAATTTGCCAATATTGGTGTTCTCTGCCGAATGCCAAACGTCCTGCACGGTGTTTGGCTGTAAGCACAACCCCCACCTGTGGACGTCGGACCCTCATGGAGTCTGTTTCTGACCGTTTGAGCAGACACATGCACATTTTTGGCCAGCTGGAGGTCATTTTGCAGGGCTCTGGCAGTGCTCCTCCTGTTCCTCCTTGCACAAAGGCGGAGGTAGCGGTCCTGCTGCTAGGTTGTTGCCCTCCTACGGCCTCTTCCACGTCTCCTGATGTACTGGCCTGTCTCCTGGTAGCGCCTCCATGCTCTGGACACTACGCTGACAGACACAGCAAACCTTCTTGCCACAGCTCGCATTGATGTGCCATCCTGGATGAGCTGCACTACCTGAGCCACTTGTGTGGGTTGTAGACTCCGTCTCATGCTACCACTAGAGTGAAAGCACCGCCAGCATTCAAAAGTGACCAAAACATCAGCCAGGAAGCATAGGAACTGAGAAGTGGTCTGTGGTTATCACCTGCAGAACCACTCCTTTATTGGGGGTGTCTTGCTAATTGCCTATAATTTCCACCTATTGTCTATTCCATTTGCACAACAGCATGTGAAATTTATTGTCAATCAGTGTTGCTTCCTAAGTGGACAGTTTGATTTCACAGAAGTGTGATTGACTTGGGAGTTACATTGTGTTTAAGTGTTCCCTTTATTTTTTTGAGCAGTGTATAATGCTCACACAGCTACTTAGCTCAAGAAGATACTTCTGCATATATAGTGTATGTGGACACAACTTCAAATATGTGGCTGAAATAGCCGAATTCACTCGTGTGTTTAAAATCTATCGCACAGCCATGCAATCGCCGTAGACGAACATTGACAGTAGAATGGCCTTAATGAAGAGCTCGGTGACTTTCAACGTGGCACCGTCATAGGATGCCACCTTACCAGCAAGTTAATTTCTGTCCTGCTAGAGCTGCCCCGGTCAACTGGCAGTGCTGTTATTGTGAAGTGGAAACGTCCAGGAGCAACAACGGCTCCGCTGCTAAGTGGTAGGCCACACAAGCTCACAGAATGGGACCGGCGAGTGCTGAAGCTTGTAAAAATTGAATGTCCTCGGTTGCAACACTCAATATCGAGTTTCAAATTGCCTCTTGAAGCAGTGTCCGCTGTTCGTCGGGAGCTTCATCAAATGGCTTTCCATGGCTGAGCAGCTGCACACAAGTCTAAGATCACCATGCCCAATGCAAAGCATCGGCTGGAGTGGTGTAAAGCTCGCCGCCCTTGGACTCTGGAGCAGTGGAAATGCCTTTTCTGGAGTGATGAATCACGCTTCCCCATGTGGCAGTCCGACGGACATATCTGGGTTTGGCGGATGCCATTTGAACGTTACCTGCCCCAATGCATAGTGCCAACTAAAGTTTGGTGGAGGACTAATGGTCTGAGGTTGTTTTTCATGGTTCGGGTCAGGCCCCTTAGTTCCAGTGATGGGAAATCTTAACGCTACAGCACACACTGACATTCTAGACGATTCTGTGCTTCCAACTTTGTGGCAACAGTTTGGGGTAAGCCCTTTCCTGTTTCAGCATGACAATGCTCCCATGCACAAACGAGGTCCATGCATAAATGGTTTGTCGATCTGTGTGGAGGAACTTGACTGACCGCCAGCCACTGATTTTAAAAATAAATAAATAAATAAATAAATCGACCACCCACTCAGATTTTTTTTTAGTAAAAATATTCACACAAATTACACCAACAAAACACAAGCGGATGAGCATGCGTTGCAATGCTACTAAAATGTAAAACAAGGCAGGAGTAATGTGGTATATTGTTTGTTTAATTACATTTAACCAAAATATCAGATGAGACAATGTTCACGGTTGAACTAATGTGATTAGCATGAGGTTGTAAGTAACAAGAGAATTTCCCAGGACACAGACATATCTGATATGGGCAGAAAGATAAATTATTGTTAAAGCTAACTGCTCTGTTCATTTTACAGTAGCTATTACATTGAAATAATACCATGTTATTGTTTGAAGAGTGCACGGTTATGTACTCAAATGTATCAATAAGCCATTTAGGCACATTTTGAGCAGACTTGATACGTTTTGAACAGTAATGCAATGGATCAGTCTAAAACTATGCACATACACTGCTGCCATTTAGTGCCCAAAATCCAAATTGCGCCTAAACTGGAATAATGCATTGTGGCTTATCTCTTGCATTTCAAAGATGTAAACAAAACATTTATTTTGTATTATCTTTTATCAGATCCAATGTGTTATTCTCCTACATTAATTTCAAATTTCCACAAACTTAAGTGTTTCCTTTCAAATTGTATCAAGAATATGCATATCCTTGCTTCAGGTCCTGAGCTACAGGCAGTTTGGGATTTGGGTTTGTCATTTTAGGCAAAAATTAAGGGTCTGATCCTTAAGAGGGCGAGATGTTACTGTGGTAATGCTACTTGTCATGCTTGTGTGAGATTGAGTCCAACTAGTAGCTGCTTTGTCTTCTCTTCCCAAACAGTTGATACTCAAACATTGAAAAACAACCTAGCTTGTAAATAGCCAAGAAACAGAAGAACAAAGTCTCACTTCAGTAGACTTTTGTTTAAAGTAAATTAGACCAACTTTTACACCTATGCGCAGTGCTACTAAAAATGTTTTGCTCGTCACGTGAGCACAGCCCCCAGCCAGTTAGTGTTGTCGTGGGATAGGCAATAGTAGGTTTTGTGCGGTTGTTTGACCTTGTGCAGTTTAATTTACCAGCTATGAAACAAAATGGCAGAAATACTTAAACTCGATACAGCAGCATTTATTTGGCTAAAATGTGATCTTACTTGACAATTAAATATATATCTATTTTTATTCACACATGCAAGTGAAATGGTGACACTGTGGAGCCCTGACCACCCACCAACGTGGCTGGTGAAATGGACATCTTACCCGCCAATGCTAAAGTCCGCCTACATTTGGCAGGTGGCCGGTTTTCATTTTTAGGCGCTGATTGGCATAATTTCCTAATTGTCTTCATTGCTTTCAAATGCCTGTAAATTGAATTGATCCTCAATTTTAGTTGCCGAGAAGCAGCCTACTCCCCCAGCTGAAGAGATCCAAGAGTTGGTGACTCTGACCACAGATACTGCCCCAGAAACAGAAGTGCCAGGAACTTCACAATCTCTGCAACTCACCCCAGTGAAGTCAGACGGGGAGCTGGATGTATCAGACATGGAGGTTGAATAGAATGTCATTTCAACACATTAATTTATGCTAGAACTATATTCTACTTTTTTCAGGGGGGGGGGGGGGGTTCTTTCTGTTTTTAAAGTCAACTTAATAATGGTTAGATTAATGCTGTGAGGTAGAATGGCAGAATAACAGGCAACTGGTTTGGTATTAACTTAAAGGTATTTTCTTGTCAGTTGTCATGGTACCAATATGAATTTAATGATTGGAATAAAAGTGAACAGCCAACACTTGAGGTTTTACGTCATGTCCACGGTACTTTCATGTACTGTACTTTCACTTCTATACATTACGCAACAGCACACTTAGTTCAGCTAGCTAAGCGTTTAGCGTTGATGCACTTATAGTGTATTTTCCATAAGCGGATAAGCAATTTCCCACATTACTATTGTATTTGACTCGTCTCTATCCATGTAGTCTACAGACATGCAAGATGATGACAATAATGAGCAAAAATCTAGCTAAATAGTTTGAGTTTCTGCACATTTAGAATGAGGGTTTCTTTTTTTAAATTAAGTAATTTGCAACATTGTTTTAGGAGTTTGTCTTTTGACTGAATGTCTTACAATGTCTACAGAAGTGCAAAAAATGTCCTGTCTGGTGTGATATGAAATATTTTTAGGGGGCAGATATTTATAGATACTATGGTATACGTTAGTGCCTTTTTAACAGTATTGACTAGGTTTTGGGTAGTCCTAGTACAATGGGACTAACCACGTTTACACAGTAATAGTACAGTCATAGTAGTACTTATTTATTGCTTAAGAGGAGAAATGAAGCTGTATTTGCTGTCCTCTGCACCTGAGTGCCTTGATGCGTTTTATGTTTCCACTTTGAAATGAATAAAGACTTGAGTCAGTCAGAATGCATGCGTTTGAAAATGCCAGTTTTGTGTGACCCTGCTATTTGGAGTTCAAGTTTTAATCTCCATTCTCTCAGGCTCCCAGAGTTCATTGTTGAGATGTACTACTGATTTCTGAAGCACCCATTCCAACACTTAAGGTACACTATATATACGAAAGTATGTGGACTTCCCTTCAAATTAGTGGATTCGGGTATTTCAGCTGCACCTGTTGGTGACGGGTGTATAAAATCAAGCACATGGCCATACAATCTCCATAGTCAAAACATTGTCGGTAGAATGGCCTTACGGAAGCACTCAGGGACATTCAACGTGGCACCGTCATAGGATGCCACCTTTCCAACAAGTCAGTTTGTCAAATTTCTGGATATCAATCAACAAAGAGGTAAGAGTATGTTGAAGGCTAGCTGTATTGGGTGCGGATGACTGAACTGCTCACTTTTGTGTCTGCAGGTATACAGATGAGACATACAAAGGTAGTTCAGTTGGTATTTTATGCAGATCACATTTACCATGCTCCTCCCTTACCTCTTCAATAAATATCCCATAGGCCTCTCCATTATGGACAAGGTATGTGTATGAAAACCATTATCAAAAGTTTTTTTTATTTTTTATTCACATTTACCACAACCAAGGTATGAATACTGTCGTGTGCATGTTTTGGTATTCATCTGTATAATTAAATTTGTCCCTCTATGCCTCTGATAAATATAAAAGGTAACCTGTTCGATCACCATGCACTACAAAATCATTCTGGCTATGGAGAACATCAACACATTAACATCAACATGCCAGAGAATATACCCATTGGACTTGGGGCTCTGCTGGGAGTTTACCTCATATTTCGATTTTTTAAATTCTGCTTTGCCACTAAAATCACAAGCACTGACAACTAAAGTATTGTGTTACTGTTATTCATATAAAAAACAACGGGAGGAGGTTAGTTAAAAAATGAACCCCAAATGGTTCTGCAAGGATCTGTTAAAAGGGGTTCTTTGAAGAACTTTTAAAGGGTTCTTCAAAGAATTTAGAGGGGTTCCCCCACAGTTTCAATTTAAAGAACCCCTAAAGGATACTCTAGGAATCTTTTTATTTTTATAGTGTACGTATACAATGCATTCGGAAAGTATTCAAAACCTTCACTTTTCCCACATTTAGTTAGCGTTACAGCATTATTCTAAGCTGGATTTCATTCTTTTTTTCAGCAATGTACACACAGTACCCCATAATGACAAAGCAAAAACAGTTTTTTATAAATGTTTGCAAATGTAGTACAAATAAAAACTGAAATACCTTATCTAAGTATTCAGACCCTTTAGCTATGAGACTCAATTTAGCTCAGGTGCATCCTGTATCCATTGATCATCCTTGATATGTTTCTACAACAAATTGATTGGAGTCCACCTTTTGGTAAATTCAATTGATTGGACATGATTTGGAAAGGCACACAACTGTCTATATAAGGTCCCACAGTTGACAGTGCACCTCAGAACAAAAAACAAGCCTCGAGGTGGAAGGAATTGTCCGTAGATCTCCGAGACAGGTTTGTTTCAAAGCACAGATCTGGGGAAGGGTACCAAAACATTTCTGCAGCTTTTAAGGTCACCAAGAACACAGTGCCCTCCATCATTCTTAAATGGAAGAAGTTTGGAACCACCAAGACTCTTCTTAGAGCTGGCCGCCCTGCCAAAATGAGCAATCGGGGGAGAAGGGCCTTGATCTGGGAGGTTACAAGGAACCCGATGGTCACTCTGACAGAGCTCCAGAGTTCCTCTGTGGAGATGGGAGAACCTTCCAGAAGGACAACCATCTCTGCAGCACTCCACCTTAATGGTAGAGTGGCCAGACAGATGCCACTCCTCGGTAAAAGGCACATGACAGCCTGCTCAGAGTTTTTTTTTTTTATCTCAATGTCAATTCAGTTCTAGGTAACAATTAAGTACCTTACTGTGATTGGTTTAAATTAAAATTGTCAAAAATAAAGAAAAACATCTTAGCGAAGAGCAAATTTCTCAAGCATGAATTTTGCAAGGACTCTGAGAGTAGTCCTAGTGGGGAGGGGGAAAACTGACAACTAGCTGTTATTGGCAGAGAGGGTTGGAACTCTCTTTCTTATTGGTCTATGAACTAATTTATCGCCTGGTGATTTCACCATGCAAGGCAAAACTCCATCCCACCTAAACAGACTGACATTTTTGGCAGTCTTTTCAAACAGCTATTACATTAAAAAGGCATTACCATAATTTTCACAATTTCACAGTATTATTCCAACCTCATAGTGTGGAAATGTATATAAAACACAGGAAAATAATGTTTTTGACTGCACTGGACCTTTAAATTAAAATAATTTTGTTTTTCCAGTGAGGTAACTTTTTTTGTGATGCAGTTCATGAAACAGTTGACCTAAACCTACACATAAGGAACAAACCATTGCCAGGACAAAAGGAAATTATGTGGATATTCAACCCGCAGAAGAAAAATAAATGGTTGATAAAATGCCAGTTTAACATACACTACCAAAACCAAAAAGTAATCAGAACAGAGGGGTATTTCAGAAAGTGGGGTCAATGAGTTAACTAGATAAGTTTACTGTTAAAAGACACTGTAAGCTTATGGGGCATTCACATGCTCGTCATAAGTGGGAAACTTTACAATAAGGGAGTTGTAAGTCTGACATAATTGTGTTCAAGTGCTTTTGAAGTTGGAACAATTCTTAAACAAACAAGATTTTAGCTAGATGAGCTAGCTAACGTCACTAATTAGCTAGCTTGCTTATCATTGACAATATGTTCAAACTAGCTACATTTTCCACATTGATAAGTTTGTAATGATCAAAAATTGATTTGTTTGCCACTTCAAGTGAAACATCCCAGTCTTCGTTGCATCTTGATCAGTTGAGAATGCTTCAGAAGTGCGAGTGAAATACTTGAAATAGACTTGAAAAGTGGAGCGACAGCTCTTGCAGGGACAGACTTTTGGGGGTCCATTTCAAAATGCTATTGAGGGGTCCAGCAAAATTGACATTTTCCTTCACACATTAGCTGCTATAATTATTATTATCCCACCTAACAAATAACTATTTTGTTTAAGTATTTCATTTTAAGCACTTTTGGCAATATGAAGATGTTGAATCATTGGTTAACATACTTAAAAGGTCAGAGAGGCAGCTGGGGTTTGTTTAGTTTGAAGCCTATGAAACATAAGGGAGTATATCAAGGATCTGGAAAGATTGTGTATGGAGAAATGGTCTAAGATCCCTTACAATATGTTCTCCAATCTCATAAAACATTTTAGAAAACAGCTCAGTGGTGGGGTATTGAAAGATATTGCCAGTAATCTTGACAATTGTACTAGTATATTAGTATTAGTATAAAATAAAATAATTTCCCATTGCTTTTAGCATACAATATATGTCAGTATTTATATTATTTACTTTATACAGTCATTTTTGCTCATCTTTATTAAGGGTGTGAATCATTTTGGAACTATCCAAACATTTGTGGGTTTGATTACAGGCTCAAAATGGCCAGAAACAAATAACTTTCTTCTAAAACTAGTCAGTCTATTCTTGTTCTGCGAAATGAATGCTATTCTATGTGAGAAATTGCCAAGAAACTGAAGATCACGTACAACGCTGTGTACTACTCCCTTCACAAAGCAGTGCAAACTGGCTCTAACCAGAACAGAAAGAGGAGTGGGAGGCCCCGGTGCACAACTGAGCAAGAGGACAAGTACATTAGAGTGTCTAGTTTGAGAAACAGATGCCTCACAAGTCCTCAACAGGCAGCTTCATTAAATAGTACCCGCAAAACACTAGCCTCAACGTCAACAATGAAGAGGCGACTCCGGGATGCTGGCCTTCTAGGCAGAGTTCCTCTGTCCAATGTCTGTGATCTTTTGCCCATCTTAATCTTTATTTTTATTGGCCAGTCTGAGATTTGGCTTTTCTTTGCAACTCTGCCTAGAAGGCCAGAATTCCGGAGTCGCCTCTTCACTGTTGACGTTGAGACTGGAGACAACGCACGATTGGCTTTGGAACAAGTCTCTGAATGTCCTTGAGTGGCCCAGCCGAGCCTGGACTTCAACCCGATCTAACATCCCTGAAGAATCCTGAAAATAGCTGTGCGGCAACACTCCCCATCCAACCTGACAGAGCTTGAGAGGATCTGCAGAGAAGAATGGGAGAAATTCCCAAATACAGGTGTGCCAAACTTGTAGCGTCATAGCCAAGACGACTCAAGGCTTTAATCGCTGCAAAAGGTCCTTCAACAAAGTTCTGAGTAAAGGGTCTGAATACTTATGTAAATGTGATGTTTCCGTAATTTTTATATACATTTGCAAAAATGTTTTAAACCTGTTTTTGATCTGTCATTATAGGGTATTGTGTGTAGAATGATGAGAAAAAAAAGATATTTAATCAATTTTAGAATAAGGCTGTAACCTAAGAAAATGTGGAAAAAGTCAAGGGGTCTGAATACTTTCTGAATTCTTAATCAGCACAACAGTTTTCAGCTGTGCTAACATAATTGCAAAAGGGTTTTCTAATGATCAATTAGCTTAATGATCAATTTTAGAATAAGGCTGTAACCTAAGAAAATGTGGAAAAAGTCAAGGGGTCTGAATACTTTCCGAGGCTTAATCAGCACAACAGTTTTCAGCTGTGCTAACATAATTGCAAAAGGGTTTTCTAATGATCAATTAGCCGTTTAAAATGATAAACTTTGATTAGCTAACACAACGTGCCATTGGAACACAGGAGTGATAGTTGCTGATAATGGGCCTCTGTACGCCTATGTAGATATTCCATTAAAAATCAGCAGTTTCCAGCTACAATAGTCGTTTACAACATTAACAATGGATACACTTTTTTTCTGATCAATTTGATGTTATTTTAACGGACAAAACATGTGCTTTTCTTTCAAAAGCAAGGACATTTCTAAGTGAACCCATATTTTTTAATGGTAGTGTATATTGTTTGCATGCTGTATATTTAAAACTTACTTGATATCTTTGAAAAAACGTTTTCGATCAAGTATTGACTAGAACTTTCCTCTGGATAATGGTGGTCCAAAGAGCAATGGAAGAATCACCTAAATATCCTCATTGCTGAATGCCTGTACTGTAAATATCTATATATATATTACTTGCTAATATTGATTTCTGGCCACTAAGAGTGCCCTCGAAAGTGTCACTAACACAGGAACCCCAGAATCCAAGGAGCCAGCTGCCCCAGAATCACAGGAAGTCATCCCAGAGAAGTCAAATGTTGAGCAGTCAGCATTGGAGGTTGTGTTAGGGGTTGAATAGAATGTCATTTTGGCACATTAATTCATACTGGAGCTTTATTCTGTTTCTTTTGAAACATTATTTGGTTTAGTTGATCTTTTCTAATGTAAACATTATACTTGTTAGACTAAAACATCATTGCTGTTGAGGAAGAGTAACAGAATAACAGCCAATGGTCATGTGTACTGTGTAATTTCTTGCCAGTTATAATTACATCCATTTATTTAAGATTTCAATAGTAATGAACAGCCAAAATAATTGTAAAAAATGTAAATGTCATGCATATTCATGAACTATAAAGCACCTCTTTATATGGCCAGCAATGCAGTTTGAGTTGATGCACATCCATAGAAACCCGTTCTCTTCATTGACTATGTTGTTTTACAGCAAAACCAAAAGTTATTTGACACATTTTTGTTGTATTGGTTTTGTCTTTTGACTGAATGTTTAAATCATTGTTCTCTACATAAATGCTAAATATCCTGTCTGGTGTGATATGATATGTGTACTGTTTATGTATAGGTAATGCTATTTCAAGATACTGCAGGACTGTGATAACATTGTTTTTATACTAGTATGGAATAGGTTTTGGGTTCCAAGAATAATGTGGATAACCATATGTTTACACTGTCATAGAAGTGTTTACCTATACACTGCATGTACAAAACATTAGGAACAACTTCCTAACATTGAGTTGCACTCCTCTTTTGCCATCAGAACAGAATACATTTTCCAGGGCATGGGACTCTACAAGGTGTTGAAAGCATTCCACACGGAATGTTGACTCCAATGCTTCCGACAGCTGTGTAAAGTTGGCTGGATGTCCTTTGGGTGGTGGACCATTCTTGATACACACAGGAAACTGTTGAGTGTGAAAAACCCAGCAGCGTTGCAGTTCTTGACACTCAAACGAGTGCACCTGGCACCTACTACCATACCCTGTTCAAAGGCACTTAAATATTTTGTCTTTCCCATTCACCCTCTGAATGTCACACCTACACAATCCATGCCTCAATTGTCTCAAGGCTTAAACCCCCCCCCCCCCCTCATCTGATTGAAGTGGATTTAACAGCTGGCATCAACAAGGGATTATAGCTTTCACCTGGATTCACCTGGTCAGTCTATGTCATGGAAAGAGCAGGTGTTCTTAATGTTTTGTACACTCAGTGTATATGTATTGCTTAAAAGGAGAAGTTGCTGATGCTGATGCTAAGGAAAGCCTCACTGCTGCAGGTATGTCTCACCTCAAGATTAAACAATATATCATTTTTGTGATCTATTGTGTTGACCCGTTAACCCATAACCCAATTACCCTTTTTGTTTAAATAGGGCTCTTTTGTCTTACATTTTGATAACCCAGGAGTTTTAGCGTGACAACCAAAGAGAGTGCAGCCCCTGGTGGCCAAGAAATAAAAGTCAGAAGCCACCCCAGAGAGGTCAGAGAGAGAGCAGGATGTCTCAGCCATGGAGGTCAAATAGAAGGTCATTTCAACACACGCAGAGCTCAGTTCAGCTAGCTAAGCATTTTTACTTGAATAATGATTTGTTTTCAGTGTAATTTGTTTGCTCGATCTGAAATGTCAATTCTCTCAGGCCCCCCAACTCCCTGAGTTCAGTCTTGGCCAAGATGTACTGCTGATTTCTGAAGCACCTATTCCAACACCCCCTGCCCCTGGTACTGCTGATGCTGTTACAGGTAAGCCTCTGCTCACCCTATTGACACAATTTTCCCAAATGTATTTTATTGTATTTAAATCTTTGGGAAAAACTTTTAGAGCAAGTGCAGATTAAAACTTTTATTTTAATAATGGTGAGCCTCCCCCCCCCCAAAAAAAATGCAATGGAAGAATCACGTCAATGTCCTCGTTGCTTAGTTTTTCTTGAAAGCCTGTTGAGACCAAGCAGCCTGCTCCCCCAGCTAAAGAGGAGCTCCAGGAGCCAGTGATTCTGGCCACAGATAGCATTCCTGAAATAAAAGTGCCAGTAGCCTCAGAAGCTAAAGTAGCCAGAAACACCAGAAGCCAAGGTAGTCACCCAGAGAAGTCAAACGGCATGCTGGAAGTCACCCTGGAGAAGACCAATGGCAAGAAGGATGTCCCAGAGAAAACGGAAAGATCTTGTAACATCCTGTAGTGTCTTTAAAGATCTTACAAGGTTCCTAATGATTTTTTATTTTACTTAACTTTTTTTAAAACTATTTAATTACGAGCAAGAGCTTAGGCAAGATCCTTACCACAAATAGCGTCCTCTGTCCGATATCCTATTCATATTCAGGATCCTAATCAAATCTTGCAAAGATACGAGATCTTTAGATCCTACTCAGGAATGAAATCCTGTACAGGATCCTAACTAAGATTCAGTTTGTGTACCGGATATTTACCAGGATTCTACCTCTACATCGGATTTTGAAGGTTGAATAGAATGCTAAACAAATTAATATTTTCTTAGCAGTGTGCTTTTAAACAGATGATTTTATTGTCTGAATAATGGTCGCAATGTGAATGTAACGATGACAGTAAATCATAACCTTCATACCCAAATAACCTTATTTTCCAAATGTACACGTCCAATGCATGTATGTTCTTTGCTAGCAGTTTTATACACAATACATGTGAACAGCTAAGCACTTTCAGTTGATGAACATCCATATAATGTGATTGTTGGTACTCCAAGCATGTTTATATAGCAATGGTACAATCATAGAGGTACTTACTTACACATGTATTGCTTAAAAGGATACATCGGATGTACTGCTGTACTCTGCACCCAGGTGCCTTGATGTGCTTTTTGAAAATCCCAATTTCAGAATTTGACCATGTTATTGAATATAGGTTTAAAAAAAAAAAAAAAAAGAAAGTGAGATTTCCATGAGCCATTATTGGTTTATGTTGTATTGATCATTTCTTATGATTCATAAAGGTTGAGGGATTGTCCTTACTATCACTCACACGTGTACGATCTTGAAGTGAGGAGATGTAAACATATAAATGCTCATTTTCATTAATGCCCCCATAGTCATCTGGATCATTTATCTCGCATGTCACTCAATCAATCGTACACAAAAATGGGTGAAACCATGGTCCCTACTTTGTTGAAATGAGATATTAAGCGTGTTAGTTTGCTGGTTTATTGTCCACCTTGCCTCTGTTCCACTTCACTTATCACCATGGGACATTTAAAAGAACACGTTAAATCAGTCTGTTTTCATTAGCAAGCCTATTTTAGCTTGTGATCATTTGATTTTAGCTCATTGATCATTTCAGACAGCGTAAGATAATGGTGTTGACACACAACCCCAGCCAATCTTGATTGCTTGACCCTCTTCATTTGCAAGGAGAGAGTCATTGCTGCTACAAAGTTACCCTCTGCCTTTTCACGACCCTTTTCCCCCGAAGATACAGCGTAAACTGTTGGTGGGGTCAACGTCACACGTTTTTTCCCTGGGTTTTGATAATGTATGTTTACGGAGACATGACCTTCTGTGTTTAGTAATGCATCAATGTGACATGAACAGTAACACCTGATTCCACTGCATGCTGCTTGAGGTTGACCTCTGACAAGAGCCCAACAGAAAAAAAAGAAGACAGCGTTTGAGTCTTTTTTTTTTTCCACCACAGAGATGCTTTTTAAATACTGTATGTGTACTACCACTAAGGTCCCAGTGAGCATGTTAAATACCACAACGCTAATGTAATGAACGTTCATTTTCTTTACAGTTTTTATGAATATTACCTGCTGCATTTCATCATTTTGTCAAATAACATTTATTTTATCTGTCATTTTGACTGCACAGTCAGTAAAATGATTGTTTGTTGCAGAGCGTTTTTGAATTCACATCAATTTAAGAGCATTCAATCTTTCAGTGATAGTTTTTCTTCTCTTTTATGGAAGATTTCACCCAAGGAACAGATGGAGATATTAAAAACACCGTCAAGGTTATACATCTTTCAGAGAACAGATAGAGATTTGAACAAATCCACCCCTGCAACTATTTCAAAGCACAATCATTTAAAAACACACAACCTTGCATATGAGAATAATGCAACCTAAAAATAGTGTCAAAAGACATATGACTTTCTCTTACCACTAACATTTGAATTGCTAGATGCTCCTGACGGGCATTCTCTTTGAGCATAATGAATGACTGAGACCACCTTACAAGTCATATGGCCTATCAGCAGGTTGAAAATAACAATTGTCTGCAACTGACCTCAAGGGCAACTTCTTTCACAAGTTGTGTAATCAACTCCAACCAATAGATAGACATGATTTGAAAATGAAGAGATGCAGCTTTGTGTCTCCATTTGTCCACAGTAGGAAGATTGCATCTGCTCTATGTTATCAGTGAGCCACTAATTGATTTTCAAGGATGACAAATGACATACAAGGCCTCAGTGCCAAGGTAATTCTGTGCCGCGAATCAAAAATGTACAGCCGGGCTGTCCCAAGGTCCATGGTTCTTTTCATACTCATCTCTCACACGGGCATTCCGGGCCACTTGACTCAAATTTATACTGATCTTTTATTTATACCCCGAAAAAATGGCAGATAAGAAACATAAGTGTTCTTGATATTGTGTTTTGTCATATCTAGCAGCCAAAGATTGAAATCCTGCGAAACAATTTTCTGAAGAAATGAAAGAGCGTGGCCTCCTGAACCCTGGAGGAAAATAACCTCGCTAGTTGAGGCAGAATATGAAACAGAGGCACAGAATAAGTAAAATAGACAAGTGCACCATGGCTTGTCACTTTTCCATTTGCTGCCCCTGAATGTGAGCACTTCAAAATTCTCCTCAGCTCAAAAAAGACCTTTATCATTATCCATCTATCCACTGTACTGAATACAAAAGAAATGCCATACCGTTCCACAAAATGATAATACAACGTTTATGTTTAAAGATACACTATGTTTATGTCCATAGTAAAGTAGATCATTAAAATATAGAAATATAGCTATGAAGGATTGTTTGGGGGTTTCATCCAAGTGTGTATATGAGACAATGTGAAAATACTTAGGCCTAGAAGACTTGTCACAAAAGCAATTAACATGCCCGGAATATTAGAGATCACCATGGGTTCTTGACAACAGCATCATTACACTGTAATATGAGCAGCAGCTCCTTCAGAGAAGCATTAAAGTCAAATTAGACGATTATACAAGAGCTTGCCTTGATGGCTTATAATAGGAGATTGTTTCTGAACAGTTGATTTCTGGTCATTAGTTCTTGGCTACTTGGACTTTAAATGCCACTTGACAAAGTTGAGTGGCATGAATACATTTGACGAAAGGTCATGAGCCTCTAAGAAATTAGTTTTTAAAAATCAAATTATCATTTCAAACCACAAAATACAATTAGGAAGCCACGCTTCAATTTTCCCCCACATTTCATTTATTCATGAACGCATGGCATAGAGTGCATCACGTAAGCAATAAGCTACTGCCAAGTCATTTATACAATGACATTCAAGGATCAGGCTTTTTAGAAATGGAGCCTCTCCCTTCTACATTCTACCTCCAACAACTCAGACGGGACCTTAAACTCTGCCTATTCAGTACCATTACAAAGGTTAAAAGCCATATTCAGGGGATTCCGTTGAAATGCATGACAAAGGTTTTCCTAACAGAAGTTTTCCTGCATGTTCAACACACATGGGAGTATGGGGCCAGAAGGATGGTCTTATTAAAGCCTCTATTACGAGTGGAAAGTTCACATATCAAGCATTAGTTGATGGGTGATGATTATGGTTGGGTGATGCCAAGGTATCTCCCACATTATGTGGATATAGAATTACATTCTAGACCCCAGATGCATTGATTCAACTTAAAATGGCTCTAAAATAACATTGTATTGTAAATCGATTAGAAGCCAAAGCGATTTACCAAATGTTCAAGTGACTTTATGTGTACTATAATTGTAATAGTTCTAGCACACACACAAAATAATGTAAAACAAATTCTAGTTTCCAGACTTTTCTACCCGAGGGACTTTTCTGAGAGGGATACATCTCTCCGGTTGTGCTCCAGAATCCAACAGCAATGCTCTCCTGGTTCTGGAAGGGGAAATGGAGAATGGTTGGCCTGGACTCATACACACCCCTGGCACTACCTCATGTGGAAATCATACAAAGCATCCTGCGGGCAGCAGGTTCATTTTATGGCTTCATCTATTACCACACTGTCATTGTTAATTGTCTTCTTTTTACCTCTGCAGGATTCTCCAAATTGGCCCTATCGAATGTGACAGGAGGAAGAGCATTAAGCATCTGACAAGATGATATCTAAGTTCAATTTCCTACTCCACACCTGATTTATACCTGCAGCAGATCATTTTCCTTTCTGTCATAAAGACCTCTATAAATCAGTGATGCTTATGGGAGCGCTGCAGAACAGGTCCCTGGATTTGTATCCCCTGTGTTGGCTATTAGGAAGCCATTACTGCCACATTTTCCTCCTTCAAACAAAAATGATCAAATCTAATACCAGCAAGATTAGGGAGATTAAGAGAAAAAGTGCTGGCAGAGCCATTCAACACGAGCCCCTATCTAAACAATATACGCTAAACTCAATAAAAACAGGGCTTTTTCCTGTTGACACCATTATCCATCTGTTTGGACAAAATTGCTGTATCATGGTATAAATCTGTGATACAAGTGACATATCCTCTAAAATAAAAGGGAACATTAACTGCTCTATCTTCTAGAGGCCCTGGGACTAGCTGGCTATAAGCTCACTCAAGTGTGATGGCAGTTATACTGTGTTTTACTAGACTGCAGACAATTATCCTTTGCTCCTCTCCCCTTTGAAGACAAACTGCCATGACTTGAGCTGAAATGATTTCAAATAGATTTTCCAAAATGTCTGTCGCTAGATTGCTTCCATACATTATTTCGCTTAAATGGATAGAAAAAAAAGAGGGTGTAAATCCACAAATCAATCACAACAGCCGCTTTACCAGATGGAAACAAAAAATAAGCTCTCCTTCAGTGTGTGTGCGTGTGTGTGTGTGCGTTATAGCTTTAAAAACCGTCAGAGACAGTTATGGGGTTTGGAGTGTCCTGTCTATTCTGTTCTACACGTCTCACTCACCTTGGGGACACTGTTGTCCTCCGGATGAGCTAGGATAGCTTCTTGCCATGGGTAAGTGCTCCTTTGCAATGCTGTACTTAACAGTGGCATAATGTGCACTGCACTGTACTGCTGTCATTAGATGCCAACAACATGTACAATCCATTAATTAAGGAAAAAAAATCCAATCGGATGTGCCCTTATTTCACATTTAGGATGGAGTCAATTAATTACATTTTTCAACAATTCACAATTCGATTTTTGGGTCAAAGTGCAATACGCAAATCTCTTGACAATATTTTTTCAGGAACTCCTGTTTTTGAATCAGGACAGGTGAAACATTTTACATTTCAAGAGACAGCTTTGTGATTTCAGTCATGGGTACAAAGTCTTAATATGGTGTTCTATTAAACAGAGCAGCCATACCGATTAAGACACTATGCTGCAATTCAGCATTATAGTCATCCACATTTATTACATTTAGCTCGGCTGGCTCAAACAGCCATGCATGACTCAATCCATCTCTGTTTGTTGCAGATAGATTTTATGAGATGAAGATATGCAAAAAAAAAAGTGCCTCAAATGTGCAGAAATTGTGCTGAATTGTAACAACGGATAAATTAAAGAGCTGCTTCACTGATTTTCATTCCCTAAATGAAGGAATTACAGCTTTTCATGGTTCTTTATCATAACTTTGACTCCCTTTTGTCCTCTCCATAATCTTTCTGTTTTTACAATGTGTCTCGATGAAAATCAAACAATAATCTTTATTCATATTCAAACAACCCATGCTGTGACCCAAGGTTGAAATCAACATAATTGAAATCCATCATCAAAATGATCAGTTAACACTAGCCTGAATATAATGAAATGAGGCATGTGTGGAAGCCAGTGCAAGTATCCCCTCTCAATCAAGCCTCCCATCTAGGTTCTGAACATTTAGGCCTATGCAACAACACTAACGTTTAGATCATCGCTTTACCAGCATGTCTATGTTGTTTCAGGGTCATTTTGCACTGAGAAGCTGGGTATGCATCCCTGACAAGTAATCCGTTTACCTTCATATGATTGGTAAAGCTGCAGATGGTAGAAGCCATTTTAATTGACTACAAAGACAGGACCATACCAGGTTGTCTCTTCATTGGCGCCAACCTAAACTCAATTAGCATACAACACTGGTTGGTTACACCTAATGGTGTAATGTCAGTCAAAATAATACATTTTCTATACATTTCCCCCGAAACCAATATCTATCCTCAACTGGAGCCACTGTTTCAGAACGGAGCTGGATTGATGGTGTGAACGCACAGTACAACTGCACATGCTGCAACCATTTCACTCTTTATAATATATGGTCTGTTACCTACAAGGACACATTTCTGGTAATCAGGAACCAGTAAAATGTCTACTGGAGTTTATTGCTTGTGTCCTTGACCTCTGGTCGAACTGCTTCAGGAGCAATGTCCACTGTGAAAAATAGCCACAAGCCATTGAAACCACTACCACCAGGACTCTAAAGCCAATACCTTGCTGAGTATCTTGTGTTCAAGACGACCCATGGCTAATGTCATCTTGACATTTGAAAAGAGGTTGGGGTTGGGAAAATGCATTCATAAGAGGGGAGAGCAAGGCGCAAGTGGAAAAGAGGGTACAGAAAGTTACACTCCAGCACTGTGTGTAGGCCACTCTATCCGCAACAGTATTGATTGAACTTGTTCAACATTTAAACGGTGGTCTCTAATGCGACTTTGCTCCTACCTGCACATACTGTAGAGTACTGCTCTGAACTGTTGCATGTATTGCCATTGTATGACGGACCCAAGACAACATTCACGAATGTAATTATCACATTAAAGCTTCAATGGGAAAACAGTTTAATGGCGTTGTCTTTTTGGACATTAACTCTGCGCTGCCCGTGATACTAATTGCCCTGAATACTTGCCAGGTAGTCCTTTACAGACATACTGTAGTCCCTATTGCCAACCATAATTAATAGCTTTACAGTCTTCGAGGCCATAATGCTCATCAGTTATTAATTAGAAATTACTTTTACTGAATAAATAATGCTGATGATTGATGATGGAACTTCTAATTGGGCTGTGAGAGTAATTCTCTGGGGAGAGCCTTCACTGGAAAGTATATTAAATACTTCACTGAAACAGGAACTATTGGAAGTATTGTGATAGTCAATGAATAGCCTGGCTATACTGTGAGGACTACAGTACAGTATAGCCACAACATTATCCTCTGGACTGATAATTAAAGGAATGCAGCCTACCACAGCCTATGTCACATGATCAGTGCATATAATTGCCAGTCAAATGAAAGAGGGCTTTCAGGTAAATAGAAAAAACACTGAACCATGTTGCCCAATGACCATATCCTTCAACCTGACCTGAACATGTAACATTAAAACAAGTAAGTACATGCCAGGTGACAGGGACACAATTGCATGTGCCAGTTTTGGAATGGTTTGGAATGGTAAATAAGACTTGTTATAGAGTAAAAGATTCGGCGCGCAAGTTGTCAAATGTTTATCAGTGTGCGTCTCAACCTACCCGAAAATCACTCGCGTGCTCAAAGCTTCCTATTCCATCCATACATGCACCTAAGTAATCTAGGCATAACATGTTTTATTGTCCACTAAATGTATTCCATAACAACAGTTCCTGCTCCACCAAATAGGTTACCTATCCCAGAGTGTGTGTTAGTGTAGCTCGCGAATTGATGGGGAAGTTCTGGAACCTTGGACATTTCTGGAACAGGGCTAACGCGATGGCGCCCGTGTGTTTGCATGAACTTCATCATGTGCTATCACGGTATCAATATTTGCAACAAAAGGCAAAACTGCAAACCTTAGCTAATCGGTGGGAACCGCATGGTTGCTAAGTTACACAATTCTCTTGGGGCCTGCTCTGCACGGTGCAGTCTTTTTTAAATGACGGGGGAGAACTGTGAAAACTCTAGCCATCTATGCCTCACTATTGATTTTACACAGAACAGCCAAGCACTGACGATAGTCTTTTTGATATATTTTCCTGCTGCAGCAAGACAAGTCCCTTGGAGTCTTGAGAGTAAAAAAAAACACTTGTCAATATACACCTATTAAGTTCTCTTGATCTGTGGCCATTAACGTTATTTAGTTCAACCCCTTATTAGAACCGAATGGTGGAGACTTGTTCTGTCAAGTGTTGTGATATTTAAAGAACTGGGCTCATCATTCGTGGCCTAATTAATGATTGACTCACAGAGGTACAGCTGTGACATCATGAGCCTGAGCAATAAGGTACAACTGATGAGGTGACCTCATCAAGCTTAGAAGCAGTCACTGGTCTCTTTCATCTGTCAGTCAGAGAGTGAGCAATAGAACCCCCCCCCCCCCCCCTCCTCCTCCACATACTCCCTGCTTAGCAGTTTCTGCCCTATTAGCAATTTACAATGGTGATCAAAAAGTAGTCAGTGGAGAATCAAGACAACTGTCTGCCCACTGCCTATAATTGGCCTTGTGTTCTCTTTCTGATAAACGGCTCGTGACTACTAAGGTCCCTTGGATTTCAGCGCCTTAATAGGCCACAGTAACTAGATTTACCAACAGATACCAGGTCAGAAAAGGAGATGGGGGTGCAAAAAATGTTAATTAATATCAATAATGGCCAATTATTAGTTTGACAGAGGGATCCAAGCTAGCTGTGTGCTCTAATGACTCAGAGCTAACTTGAAGGGAAACACTGGCAAATTAGCATAACTGTGTATGCACACTCCATGGAGGTGCCCAGCAAACATCTGTTATGTTAGAAATTCAAATAGAATTCCTATTAGTAACACTGGCTGTGGTTGCATAATCAGCCATTCTTCTCTGGTCATTTTGAAGCCACTAACAATGCCCCAGTGACTGGTGTAACTCCTCCCTCTGGGCTTTCCAATCAGATTTGGGCCCCATGTGGACCTGGTCCTAACAACAGACAAGTTAAAGTGGACTCTTTGAGGGGGGCTTGGCTTTGTGCTGCCCAGGCTCATTCTCCTTAGCCATGGCACTCTGCTTAAGATGGGCAATTTTTTATTTTTTTAAAATATACAGTAGGTAAAAGTGAGATGAATTAATTATAAAACACAAGCAAGTGTGTTTTTGACCTGCTGGCAGACAGCCACTTATTCTGCTGCTCACCATGTGTTTTTCTTATTTCCCATGCTAACCAGAGGTTCCTTTCAGGGTGGGTTGGATTTTGTAGGAAGAAGTGATTTATGCCATAAATTCTATGTCAATACTGAATATATGCATGAAATCAGATAGGACAGGGGAGAGGGATTTCCTACTGCTTTGAAAAGTCTCCTGTTTAATAACCATCTCAGCTAACCACAGTGGACCCAATAGCTGCTTTAACATTAAGTACTACCTACTATGCAGATTTTTTTTCTCCCCTCACGGAACACCAATATCGAGCTTTATGAATTAACTTAGCATTTCTTTTGGAAAAAATTTACTTAAAACTTCTTCCTCTGTCATGACCTCCTGATTTAGCATGAATCAAGTACCGTAACATGTTTTTATAGCACTACTGCCCAAAACCAAAACAACCGTACATTACTAACTCCATGTAAAGCCCTGTAGACATTTTCTGTGGTCTTAGAACAGCAAAGATTATGGCGGTAAAGATCCTATTTTGTCTGGCCTCTGATTTCAAGGGTCTTCATGTGCGGAGCACATACTGGTTGGAGGCATGTACACTAGACAGGCCTAGTGTTCTCAAATTCACTGAAGAGGATCTGTTTGGCTATGTCAGGCTGAAGAGGATATATTTGACCCTGTCTGGAGACCTGACATTTTAATGCAAGCTTGCTTATCTGAACATGGAGGTTGCTTTTAATTAAATGGGATGTCTGGACACGCATAATACACATTTTGTTACTGACATGGTTTGGATCTGGCTGGCCTATCTATTCAGTGTTGCAAAATAAACTCTTGATTTGGCTTAGTTACATTTTCTAGTTGGTTTCAATTGTCAAAGGACTCTTGTAATAAAGTACAATTTTTGTGTCTCTAACATTTTCCAACTCTATGTTAATGTTCAGTAAGGTTGATTATTGAGTGTCCTATTGGATCATCATGGCCATGTAGAAGTCCAAAGCCTAAATGATGTACAATGAGCCTGTGTTTATTATTGGAATTAAGAACTTCAGAGACCATTTCTAATATAATATTTGTTCTGGTAACCCAAGAAAACCAAATCAAAAGCATTTGGTCCATCAATAAGAACTACATCAATAGCAGGTGTATACAACAGTTTAGTTTTGAATTTGGCAGGATAATCTCATTTTAAATTGTAATTCACAGCATGTCTGAGGGCAGGTTAAAGAAAGACTATTGTATTCAGTTTGGTGTCAATGGACTAATTCTTTAAGCTATACTACCCTTGCTAACCGCACCATTCTGCGAGACTGCCTTTATGACTTACAACAGCATTGTGACCTTCTCTATTATAATTTAAGCATGTTATTCCCTCTAGTGGAATGTCATGTTTGATCAGGGCAGGGGAGGTACCTCTGGTTGTAGTGTCCTGATCTCAGCAATGCACAGCAGGAGGCGTGGCGAGTCAAAAGAACAACTACAAGTTCCCCTTGAGGGCAAAATTGACATTGTCTGCATATACTGTACCTGCTTCATTTTGCTTGGCTCCGTGTAATGTTTTGACTTGGGGGGCCTCGTACTGGGATAAGGTGGAGTTGGCTACTATCTGAAAGGGGACGAGCGTGCACCGAGTTATGGATTACAGCAAATGGATGGGCAATTAATGTAGTGTAATTAATGAGAGAGTTGACGGATAATCCTGCAAAGTGATGAAAGAAGTAGATCCCTTGCTATAACTCATCAAAATCTAAATTGGTATTAAGAAGCTGCAAAAATCGATGCTTGTCAGGGGAAAATGTTTGTTTTTTATCGCACTCTAAATGAGGTTAAGTATTTATTTTGGCAAAAGGCAAGCTTTACTCTTAAGTTTGAATTTATTCCTGTCTCCTGCACCAATTTCATAGCCATTAAAAAACGACATATGTTTGGTGCACGTTGCTGCATCCAACAGATTTTGGGTGCAGTATACATGAGCGGTGAATCCAAGGCTGTATATATGAAATGGCTCGTGCTTTCTGCTCTTCCCCATTCCGGAGGCCTCCGGTGTATAAATTTACTTGATGGTTTTTCGTTTCTCTTTCTTAATTCATTACAGTCGGGTTCCTCTTTGATGCAGTTCTCTTGTCCCCCCCCCCCCAAACAATTGAAGTGTAGACAATGGAGGCACGATGATAGATCCGTGTACCCACCATCTGTAAGAGCAGCTGCTCCCCTGCATCTGTACAATATGCTGGAGCGGGGAGCCTCAGTAATCTGCATAATAAGGAGAGGGCTTATCTCAGTCTAGTTAATAATCACAAGCAATCGATGCACTTCATTCCCTCACTCTTGCCGGTTAGAAAAAAAAACAACGTTTCAGTATGCCTGCCATATCCTCCAGACGTGTGGGGGTCACGGTGTAATGTCGAGCTGTTGATTTAGCCTGGAGCTACAGATTTACACTGCGCTCAATTTCATCTTTTCATGAATACCATAATTAGGACACTCTGGGTTATCACGTTGCCGACCCTCTCCGCTTCTTTCAGGGAGGACTTTGCTCATCTGATGTTGGATCCAATATCAAAATGGGACATAGGAGGACACAACCCACTGGGCACCACACTGGTTGAGTCAATGGTGTTTCCACGTCATTTCAACGGAGTTACGTTGAGACAACGTGGAATAGACGTTGAATTGACATCTGTGCCCAGTGGGAATGCAAAATCAGTGTTACGACCTGACATGTGGTGGACACAGTTTGGCGGGGGTGGTGGTGGTGGTGGAGTTCTCACCTCATAATCAATAGTGTACCATCAGAAAGACTAGAGGATTGGCCTCATAAAATGGCATGACTCAAATGGTAATGTCACTTCCTGTCCAAATCACTCAGGCCCTGGCATCCTAGTCCATGTGACTATAATAGCCCTATAATGAGTAGACTGTAAGGCACTGAGACATCAGGTACAGTTAGCCAGGGTTTTTTAGTGTACAAACACAGAAATGGATGTGGAAATGTGCTTATTACCACTTTTATGGTTCATCATTTTCGTTGAGATTGCATTCCATGTCAGAAGGCTAGCTTGTATGCCTCATCATTGGAATCATGATTTGTTCCAGTATGAAACACGTGCTTTGGTCCAAAGTCAGTGTTATGAAGCGTGTTTGGAGCTTAGTCACACTCAATGAAAGATTTGAATAACTGCAGATCACGGAAATGACTTGTGTAGGCCTGTACGATAATCAATGTATTATATTTACTTAGCCATTTTGATAAAGTAACAGTTCATTCTGTTTGTGAATTGTATTTGTAAAATGTTGATTATATCACAGTGTGATATGCATGGAACTACTTTAATGTGTTTGGAATTTGTCTGGCATTGAACACTTCTCTGCTGTTTAATAAATGCCTTTGGGTGTTGGGAATTAGTATATTCCACTTTTCTGATATAACACAATTTATTAAACTAGGTAATGGACCATAAGCAGACACTAAATTGATTGAATAGGAAGTATGCGATAATATTGATCAACAAAGTCTCCCCTTGGTATTCCCTTGTTAAATAGCATATGCTCATTAAATGGAAACTATTTATCGTACTTTGCACTCTGAATATAGTAGCATACGGGGTGACACTAAGATGGAAAGAAAATGCTTTAATTTTTAATGGTATGTCTCACAGGACTAACTCTAATCATTTTCTTGACCATTTCTTTAATTTTGTTGTCTTTTAGAAATGAGGACTGTGGAGCGGTGAGGACTGTGGAGCGGTGAGGACTGTGGAGCGGTGAGGACTGCGGAGCGGTGAGGACTGTGGAGTGGTGAGGACTGCGGAGCGGTGAGGACCTTGGAGCGATGAGGACTGTGGAGCGGTGAGGACTGTGGAGCGGTGAGGACTGTGGAGCGGTGAGGACTGCGGAGCGGTGAGGACTGTGGAGTGGTGAGGACTGCGGAGCGGTGAGGACCTTGGAGCGATGAGGATTGTGGAGCGGTGAGGACTGTGGAGCGGTGAGGACTGTGGAGCGGTGAGGACCTTGGAGCGATGAGGACCGTGGAGCGGTGAGGACTGCGGAGCGGTGAGGACTGCGGAGCGGTGAGGACCTTGGAGCGATGAGGACTGTGCAGCGGTGAGGACTGTGGAGCGGTGAGGACCTTGGAGCGATGAGGACCTTGGAGCGGTGAGGACCTTGGAGCGATGAGGACTGTGGAGCGATGAGGACTGTGGAGCGATGAGGACTGTGGAGCGGTGAGGACTGTGGAGCGGTGAGGACTGTGGAGCGGTGAGGACCTTGGAGCGATGAGGACTGTGGAGCGATGAGGACTGTGGAGCGGTGAGGACTGTGGAGCGATGAGGACTGTGGAGCGGTGAGGACTGTGGAGCGATGAGGACTGTGGAGCGGTGAGGACTGTGGAGCGGTGAGGACTGTGGAGCGGTGAGGACTGTGGAGCGGTGAGGACTGTGGAGCGGTGAGGACCTTGGAGCGATGAGGACTGTGGAGCGATGAGGACTGTGGAGCGATGAGGACTGTGGAGCGGTGAGGACCGTGGAGCGGTGAAGACTGTGGAACGAGACAAAGCTTTTGATGACACACAACAGGTAGGCCACATTTCCACTCTGAAAATAACTTAATCAGATGCAACAAAAGTGTATATGTACCGAGGTGCACATAGCCCAGTATTTTGTCACTGTCCTGTATATGATATTAGTAGGTATGTCAGTGTAGAGATCTGAAAGATGTCAGTATGAAAAGTATGGATTAAAAATCGCAACAGCGTTCCCAAGACCCTAAATCCTCCTAATTAAACATGCATGATGTTTAGCTTCCAGATGCTGAGATGTTAAAAGGCATGAAGCAGGTGTATTGAGCTCCCAGTGAGGCCAGGCGGGGGATGCTATAGAAGTGCAGGTGTGACATGTTAAGAGCTATCCAGGTGCTTATTGAGATATCAGAATCAGTCACTGTGAGTTTTGATGCATCGTCTGGGGTTTAGCAGTGTCACTCTGAGCAGTGTATCAGACAACTAACTAGACTGTTTGTTTATTGAGCAGGCAGCTTGTCAACTCGCAAAACACAAGCGTAGCCTGCGATGCTAATTTAGCTAGCTCTGCTAGGCTACATTTAAAAGCACATGAATGCACAAAAAAATACTCAAACTTTTTCAGTTAAGTGCGTTTGTGTTTTGTTATGACAGTGTAGGACACCACATTCTCTCATGCCTCCCTGTCAGTGCCATGCTCTTCTATTCAGAATGCATTAAGACCAATTACACCATGTTTGGATGTCTCCATAAAGCACATCCATTAAGCTTGCGGAGAGCTCATCATATAACGCCCACTGCTTGACATGAAAGGCCTCCTTTCCTTTTTCATTCGGGAGAGCCCCGCACAACTTTGAATCAGCCAGTGTGTCTCCATGAGCACATAAAAGGTACCCAGATTTACGGGAAGGTTTTCATCCTAGACTCTTATCCCAGGCACCATCTGATAAACAAGCAGTCTTTGCTTGTGGCTAAATTATACTCTTTGAGGTGCTGATTTACAATGCTGTGAAGGATCCATTTGTGGTTCCAGTTCTGAAGCGCCTCTGTGATTAGTCATCCGTAAGTTCCACATTTGGCTCAGATCTTCAGCTTAGGAGCTTGAGGATTTCTAAATGAACAGATGCATAAATGATGGTGGCTTTATTCAGAGTTAATAGGTGAAGAGAAAGAACTTTTCACAGATGCGAATGGCTCTTAGATTGAAGTAAATTCCCCAGATTCCTCTTGATTTGAGGGTAAAGCTTAGCCAGCGTGCAGCAGCCAATCTTATTTTCCTGCCTTTTTAAAGGGAACTCATTGGGGCATTGGTCCACTACATGGATTCCTAAGAGATCTGATTAAAGGGAAATCCTTCAATGTTTTACCCTCACTTTTTCAATAATAAATTAGTTGCCCATTGCAAATGACTAAACTCGCCTCACATCCCCATCACTTGTCACAGGAGTTAGAGAGCTGTCTTTGAAGGCAGTGAAAGATGCTCAAAAGACAAACAAATTGTCTTTTTTTTTGTGAATCCCTTTGTGTGATACTCATATTAACAATGTTTTTTTTTATTCCTTAAGGCACAGGGTTTCCACTTGGACATCCCGACCCAATCAGCTCCTTAAGGTAGATTGTTTTATCTTGATTCCGTCGTAGCCAGACAGACTTCTCTAGAATGGTCTAATTTACCGACCATGTCTTGTAGAAGGGTCTAATGTGTGTCTACTAACTAACCCAACTGTACTAAAATATCTTGCAATAAAACATTTTTTGGGGATAGTACGTTGGTCGGTGCGACTGTCATTTCAGTAGGTCTTCACCAGTACATTATTTTCCCTGGTTGTTCAAAATGTCACCATAAAGTATTTACAAAAAGGTTGAAATGAACTGAAAAGAATTACGCAAAGCATTTTCCTTCTTTATTGCTCAGAATTAGCTATCTTTGTAAATCCGTCCTTGAGTTTTTGCACTAGATATTACTTATATGGATTGTGTCAAATCAACAGTCAGTGTTTAATCAATGGTGACCTAGCTCAGTCATAATCAGAGGGGAAACATATCATCATTTATGCAGATTTTAAGGAATGCATTCACTCTCAAGCAGATGAAGTAGTTTGGGCCCATGGCAATGCATATGACATGTAAATAGCTTGAGTAATTCTGTTTGCATTCGAATAAACATGGACTCAAGGTCATAACACGAGCTGTAAGCTCTGGTGGTCCAAGCTCATAAATTCGACTTCATTCGGCAGTATTTCTGGAGAAGAGCGAGCTAATTTTCAATTTATGACACGCACAGACTTGTTGTGTGTTTACATGTTCTTGGTGCATGACAGGAACTTCTGCAGCTTGTATATTAACCAGTGAATTAAGCTCTAATGATAGCATTAAGTTCCATTAATGAAAAAAAATCATGGATCATTTGCAGTATCAGGCTTGCTTAAAAAGTACCATTCATTTAATAATTTCCTGAGAGTAGGCGACAATTACATTTTCATTGAGAGTTTTGTACAGTTAGTTTTCTTTCAATGGCAATAAACACAGCATCTTCGGAGTTGAGTGCACTACAGTAGCCTATAAGAAAATGACAAAGGTTTGTCTTGGATATTAACACCAATTTGTGCTTTCTGGTTGGAACATGACACAGTTTACACAAGCCTGTTGTGGACCGTGAAAGTCTGAGGGTTGCCCCTGAGTTGCCTTGAGGATTTCACTATGGCTGTGCTTAGCACGGCCATAGCTATATTTAACTGTATCCTCTCTTGTTTCAGTATACATTAACCTAGGTCTCTATAGAGAATGCAAACCCCTAGAACGTCGACCCACCATGCTATATTTATCCCATATCAAGTGTCAACTTCTTGGCTGTGTTTGCTTTAGTCGTAGTTGAGGATCTAGGTCAAAGTTCTGCGCCAACATAATTGGATGACCGATGCTCGAAAGCTTTTGGCAAGCGAATCAAATGCCACGTTTCAACTCTAATACACATCATGGTTAGCTTTCATTTCGTTCAGCGTGTAGTCGGTGGGTCCTGAGGAGG
Organism: Oncorhynchus mykiss; assembly: GCF_057628025.1. Taxonomy (NCBI): domain Eukaryota; kingdom Metazoa; phylum Chordata; class Actinopteri; order Salmoniformes; family Salmonidae; genus Oncorhynchus; species Oncorhynchus mykiss. The sequence goes on along the minus strand of NC_143024.1, from coordinate 61,784,658 downwards.
CCTTGACATTGCCTGTTCAGAATGTTGAGGCATTAATTGTGCTGAGAGCTCTCCATCACAGCTGCTGAGAAATTACTAGGAGATTGAATGCCCCTGATGTCTGGTAATTACTGCTTCAGGTTGTTACATGGTAATTTATGACCCGTAGAGCTCTGCACTAAATGGACAATAAAAAGAATAATGGAGTAGCCAACAGACAAGGAATTAAGTGGGAATTAAATGTCTGTTAGAAGATGTAGGTTAAAGGTTAGAGGGCGAGCTTAGGAACAAGTAAGTCAATTTCCTATCAGACCGTAATTGGAAAAGAAGACGCTCTGAGTTAAAAGGTCATAGTACATTTGGCTCTGATATGTTAAAGGATATCTTCACTTCTTTTTGACATCTCTTTAGACTTGTCACTTACCCTGAAAGTAATTTATGGTGCTTTTGGAGAGACAGTCGTCCTCGCTTTGGATTTATGTTTCAAAAGCCACCGCTCCTTTAAAAGAGAGTATAATTGTAACATAATTGAATGGTAGACTGTGCAGCGGCTCGAAAATGGCATTACAAACACTAAACACACTATTTTGGTCCATTAGAAACATGCTAAACAAAATAAAGGTTCTGCTTGTATAGTCAGTCCACATTGTGTTTTGGGCCTTGTTCCAATGAGGGGAGGTGGTTTGCTAAACAAACCGCTCTCTGTGATATCAGCTGGTTAATCCTGTTCCTTTAGTGTTTTTATTGGTTCATTCAAGAGGGTCTGTTGACATTCCCCCTGCCCTGTTAAAAGGCGACTGCATCTCAAGTGAAATCTGGAGTGTTCTTTACACAGGCGGAGAGCCCCATGTGGCCGCTGGCTCCCAGAGGGCCTGTGATTTTCCTGCTTTAAGTGTCTACTGTCAACGCTAATTTGTCCCACTCCTCCTCCACCCCCTCCAGAGGGGGACGCTCTCCTAAAGTTTTAATAAAAGATCAGCCATAACTCCCTGTTTGTTTTCTGGGGAGGACACTGAAGTTTTAAAGCCATAAAGGCCATAAGATGCCAGGTAATGATTACAAGACCAGAACAAAAGCACTACCCAATTCCACTTACTGTGTTACACAGCACTGGGACGTGTACGGCTCCACTAGCAGCAGACTAAATTATGGAAATGATGTGGTCACACTGGTCAGCTTTCAAACCAGACCTTTAAAAATGGGTTCCTGTTTGGAAATGAAACATGCCCCTGAAATAGCATAGAACTAGTACTGCATAATGTTTCAATTAATGTGGTCAGCTTTGGCATTTTGTTCGTTTAGCAGACGCTGTTATCCACAGCAACTTACAGTAGTGAGTAGATTCTTATTCATGCGTTTTTGTTGTTGTACTGTTCCCCCTTGGGAATCAAAGCCACAACCCTGGTGTTTATAAGCGCCATTCTCTCCCAACTAAGCTACACAGAACCCAAACTGGACCGTTAGAGTGGGGTTACTGCTTGGGATGGAAATGTATCCCTGAGATGGAATAGAGGATGTCCTTACTGATGTCATTTGTGTGTACTGTACATTGTGTTAATTTCTATTATATTTGTTACTCCTGTACTGAAGCATGTTGGGTCTTTCTACCCACAAAAGGGCGTGGGCAGCCTAATGCGAACTCAAAATGCATTGTTTCTCAGTGAATGCCTTTGTTTGTGACCTCTCATTTATTCATTTTCGCTCTGGATTTATAAGAGGTGCATGATTGCAAATAATAGTTTCTGACATGTTGTTCAGCCTACAGGAATGGCTTTACTGGGCCAGCCAAAGCAAATTGCCCGATCTGATTTATCTACCTTTGATTTCTAAAGGAAAATCAATGAAAGAAGGTAATTCTTTTCTGCCACTCAGCCAAATTCCCATCCAACTCAATGATAAGTCTCCGGGAAAGCGGTCAGTCAGGAGACCTTTCTTTTCAATTATCCCCCCCTTGTTTACATTACATTCTGTAGAAGTGCTGGATGGGAACACTCAGACCTTATATGGACTGCTGTGTTCTTATTGAACAAGCAAAATAAAATTTCACATCTGAGGTGGGCAAGAACCATGTAGAAAATTGTTCAATATCCCGGTTGCAGGCCAATTTCCACTGTATTGTTTTGTCATACATGGTATTGCAGGGGTATGGTAATATAATATGCATAATTCATACACCTTGGGCCCCTCTTCATTTTTGATTCTGCTGTCCTGCCTGTTCATCTGAAGCTGAATTAATGCTACATTGTCCATTAGGCGGCCATAACACAGGGCGATATTGTCACACACTTTATGAGAACTGATATCTCGGGAGGCAAAACCCTTTTTTTTTCCTGTTATACTTACGCAAGTATTGGTTTGCAAAACATAAAAACATTGTTTTCTGATTCTCACTCTGGACCAAGGTCTTATATGTATATTTTCTTACCCTCTTGGCTGTAGTTCATTTTGTTTCGCTGAATAATTCCACTAAAATGTATAAAAACGTAATAGAATGATATTCAGTTATACAATAAATGTAGAAATTGAGCTGTCCATATTCAAAACGAAAAAATACACTTTTTCATTTAGAGTGCCGAGGTCGGCCAGAGCTGAGGCCACGGTGAGAGCACAGAGAGACAGTGTTGGACAGAGCTTATTATCCTCTCCAGGGTTCACTTAGAGAGCCCCTGGACTACTGTAATGGTGACCTTCATAAGGCCCCGTCTCCCTGCTGGGAACACGCATACCAGACACATCCACTCCACAACCGACACTCATTGGGTCATGATGGGGCTAAGCAGGCCCCATTAAGGCATGCTCATCTAGGCTGGGATCACGTGCACAAAGCATAAGGATGGACCTCAGCCAGGAACATGAAGGCTAGGTCTTCTTAGCCTAGCACCTTGACTCTTTATAGTCTATTGCTTATAGATGTGGTGGAAAGCAGTATATACACTCAGTCAATTATTATTACTATTATAAAAGTCCATTATTGAATTTTTGGTGTGCCAGGCTATTGCTTTATTCCTACCCTTAAGATGCTCTTCTCAGGATCTCTGGTGATGCTATCAGTGGATTATGAATCCATTTTTCAGACATGCCATGGTCAGTTTAATGATCATTATATGGCTCAGATGGGAAAAACATGGGAATAAGGTGAATCAATGATTGATTCTGCAACGTTGCTTGATTCATGGATGGTCTTTTGATAAATGACCAGCTTATTGAGCCTCAGAACAGCCCCTTTGAAGTAAAAACTGTTAGTAGTGAGGAGAAACTAGAAATGAGACCATGAAAATATATACTTTTGGGGGTTTTCAGTGACTTCACAGCGCCTGAATGAACTTCTATTAGACATGGTAGAGCTGTTAAATTGAATGTGAATCCAGTTTTGATATAAGTAGGCTTTTATTTAAGTCGATGGATCCCTATGTAGCTTCATACTGCAGGTGGAAGTCTTCCTCACAGATCTAGTTGATGGAATCCCAACAGCGACTCAAGTATTGTAGAGTTTTATCATTTAAATCAAACGCTGAGTAATCTTTGCAGACATAGGCCAGTATGTATGTGTGAAATGGCCGTTTTGTGTCAACTCTCTCCGTTAGAACACAAGCATGTATAATAGCAGGCGGGGGATCTGTCTTTTGATTCTGAGAGACGGGGGGGGGGGGGGGGGGGGGGGCAAGCTTCACCTAAGTGTAGTGAAGCAGAGAAATAATGGTATCCTACTCTGCTTGTGCAAAAGCAATAGGAGAACGAATGGGGGGGATTCACATTAAAAGTGCCTCTCTAGGTAGCTGACATGACGCGTCTAGTCAGACGTAAATAATGACAGACGGAAACTATCATGAGGTCTGTGAAGCATCCACACGCTGCCGTCATTTTGTGTCTAACCTTGCATTGCCAGCAGCTCACAGCCCTTACCAGCCCTGGAGATCATTTAAAAAGCAGAGACTAATGGGGCTGCCAGGCCTAACACCAGTCTGGTGGATTTGCATGAGTTTAGATCAGTTAAAGATATCGCTGTCATTGCAGCGTCTTGATGTCTGACTTCTGCATCCATTTCAATACCATCCATTTTTTTAGCACTTATTATTTACTGTTTGTGGGAAAGGTCGGAGTTCGTGCGCTTCCTTTTGTTGCTTGCTCACCAAGAGTCACTGTCGATGACACTGTTATTGATCTCCTTAATATGAATGGATGACTTTTGGAATGAGGTTGAAATTAAGATACAAGAGGAGTAAAAAGTAAACGTCAATTCATGTAACGATTCGGTGTTTAGATGGGTTGGTTCTTGATCAGCTCCAATTCAAGACCTGGAGGTAACGTTTTAAATCAAACGGCCGTATGTTTACGGAGCAGGGCGTAATTAAGAAGGATGGCTTTTTGTTTTTTGTTAATTCGTGTGTTGCAGTATGATCGAAAAGCAAGGTCACGCACTTTGTCAGGGGATCTGATTTGATAACCGTTTCATAAGACCGAGATGCTCTGTTTGAAACATGCAATAAACCTACTGTGTCAGTGACTTCTCTCATTGTCCCATTTGCATAATGCAACAATGAGTCGTACTCACCCGACGTATTCATCTAGATTGTAAAATAGCCACGGCAAAGCAACTTGCATACTGTAATTGGCATCTTGTGGTTTGCTTTCCCGAGGAGAAAGTTAATTTTGCATGTTTTTATTATAAATAGCATATTTAAGCAGCCAGGAAATCACTGCAAGACATCCATCCTACAACGTTTCATTTATTCTTGTGTGTTTAATTAAAGCCAGGAAACTGTTTGCAATTTGTGTCTGATACATTGTCTAATGTCTGAGACTGGTTATTAGATATTAAATTGATGCATAATTCAGGCAATTAAGAAAGTAATCACACAAAGTAATGTAATGGAAGTTAATTATTACGGCATAAGCAAACAGTTCATCAATGCTAGTTAACGCTGTGACTGCATGCCTAATATGCACACCAAGCAAGCAAATTCCTCTCTCTCTCCGAGTGTTTTGATCAGCTGATTAAACATAATACAGGCTGATTAGTGGGGAAGGGAAGCCGGGCCTCCTCACCTCCCCACCTCCCCTGTGTCTGAGCGACAGGGTTCACTGTGCTGCTGTAGCAGGAGAGGGTCTGTTCTCTTTTTAAAGCAGCACACATGACGAGGGGAAGGTTGCTCTGCGGCAGCCTTCTCCAGTCAGCACTCGTGTCACAGACAGGGTGACTGCCAGTTCCACTCTCCTCTTCCCACTCACTTTCTGCCCCATCTCTCTCTCTCTCTCTCTCTCTCTCTCTCTCTCTCTCTCTCTCTCTCTCTCTCTCTCTCTCTCCTCTGTTTCCCTCTAATACTGTGGTAATCTTTCTGTCTTTCTCTTACTATCTCTATATCTATATATATCTCTCTGCGTGTTGTTAAGCAGTGGAGCTTGACGAGGCTTTGTGTGCTTTGAAACCATGAAATGCTTATCTCAGTACCTTACCCTTTGATGGCGGCGGTGAGGATTTGAGTGCTTCCTTAGCAAAGCACCAGTGACAACGTCGAGCCGCTCTTTATGGGAACAAAGGCCCTAGTCAACATAATCCCAACAATTCGGTGCCCAGACTCTCCCTTTTGAAGCAGCCCTATAAAACAAGACCTTCCAGCCTTTAGTTGTTTTCCTGAGTAAACATGCATGTCACAGTTGACCTTTCCCGGGGTCAGGCCGCTTTTATATTGGCTGACATGTTTCCAACTTAATAGATCCATTTAGCAGGGGTCCCCTGGGCTCCTTTATTTATTAAGCTGCAATGAGTTGCATCTGTCTGCTGGAATCGAGGGGACCAATCAGCAGAGGTCACATCCGCACTAACATAGAGATATATAGACATATACTAGACATATATAGACGCACGCAAGTGCACACACACACACACACACCCACCCACACTGCACAGACGCTTGTACCAGCCTCAAATAGTAACCCTTTTTCTGTGATTGTCTGTCCTCAAATGATTAGCCCCCTTTTCAATAGCACCCCTTGCTGGGTTAGGGTTGTCAGCGTTCCTGAAGTATTATGCGGTGTGACACCCTTCAGTTGTTTTTCTCAGCTGTTGTCTGAGAGTTGTATTGATCTATCTTTGTTCATCCATTGTACAACACCCCATAATGCTGGTCATTTTCTTAGACTGATTCTAAGCCCCTGTCTGGTAATCAGGGATAATTGTCAATTATCACAAGGAACCATCAGATCAATTACTGCAAAATCAATGCAGCCACTTGACTGGAGTGCTTTGTTTCCCCAGCAAAACTAAGGTCTGGACTGTTCAAGCTGCAGAATATTCAGGAATGCGACAGTACTATATAGTGAAAATGTTTACCATGTTGGGGTAATTTCCTATTGAACCTGTTCAAGGAAAAAATAATCTCCAGATTGTCTTTTACTGTGATGTTGTTGAAATAGTAAGGCACCAGATGGTGTGTTGTTGTTACTGTTATTTGTAATGTCTAATGGAGACAAAACTACTGTTGTCCTTTCAACTGAAAACAGTGGATTACACCTTTCCCCTTTTATGAGCAGGATAGAAGGAGCCTCTATATTCCTGGTGGTTGAAATGACTTTTGTGATGAAAGTTAATGTGTGGTTGTCCTGATGTCCTTATTTTCCTCATCGGGCCCAGATTTCACTTTCACCTCATGAAGGCGATGCCATCTCCTGAATCGCTTCCAGTGTGTATGGAAACAAATGTCCTGCTGTAATGGCATAGCCCAGCCAGCAGCCTGACATATTATCTCCTCCTCAACGTATTTACAGTGAACTTCTCAGCAAATTGTGTTGTCATCTTAATAGGGGAAGATTAATCTGTTGCCATGTAGGTTTAGGTGAGTGAAAGAGATGGACTTTTTCGGAGCTTTGTTTACACACCAATAAAACAAGTTAACTCTTCGATGCCCGGGCCCCCGTGCTTTAGAGTAAAGGTTCCCTCTGATTATTCATATTTAAACTAACTCAGTTGTAATTACATGGTATAAGTGAATGATAATGAACTAATCTTACTCTGTCTGTATGATTAAAAACTATAATAATTCAAATGTAAACTGTCCCTCGCCTGTCTTAATCTGAACAGTATTTGCAGAATCACTTCTGAAATATTAACATAACCTATCTACTCTGTACTGTATTCAATATTACTTCAATTTAGGTTGCATCTGATACTTGCCACATTTATAGTTCTATTCAAGGACACTGTTAACATTTTGTTTACCGAGCAAGGTTGACAATCCTGTATCATGACAAATGACAAGGTTATTGAGCGCTAGTATTTAAAAAAAAATATATATGTTAGCATTGTACATTTCAAGTCAAATCCTGAAATAGGGTGCCAAAATCAAGTAGGTCTACTTATAATACCATCACTATAGTAAATGTAACTTTAACAGTCATCAGCGCCAGTGATTGTAATTGAGATTGTCATTTACCCTGTGTCCAGTCTGCTCATATTTCATCCCTCCCTGAAAGAGCCACACATTGAATATAATCACACACACCTACTGCACCAGACCAAGAGAAAACAGAGTGTGCACTTTGTGCACAGCTATTTATATCAATAAGTCCCGTGCTGAGAGGCACAAAATGAGCGTTTAAGCTGCAGGGCCCAGAGAGCTCAGTAGCAGGTGGGCAGGCTGCCTGTGGGTGCCTGGGTGGAGGGGGTGCCCGCTCTTTTACAGGTGTTGCCCATCTCTCTGGGCCTCCGTGGCTCTGAGAGGGGGAGGTTTTGGGGAGGGCAGGGAGTGGGACAGCTGGAGGCGCAGGCGTTGGAGAGACCGAGAAGGAGCCACTTCTCACTGTCGAGGCCTCCGCAGGTCAGTGCCTCTCCCCAAAGGGACCACCGAGCGAAACGCCATCAATTCACAAACAAAGGAGCCACTTCACCCGCCACAAAGGAAACATATGTGATAGAGCTGGCTCCCGAGCCGCAGCTCATTTTAACATGTCAGCCTCTCCTAATTAGCTTTGTTAACTCCCTCTGCTGTCTGCCCAACTGAGGCCTGGGGAAGTCACATGTGGGCTTTGGGTTTACAACAGCAGTTGCTCGGCCTCGGCTATGCCCTTTACAGAGATTTAGTTCAACGTGATACTCTATCCTGTTTGATTATATTAATGTAGAAATGGACCCTACCAAACTCTGTTGCCTTCTTGAAGATTGACATGCTGTAGATATATTGATCATGTATAATCCAAATGAGCAAAACCTTGTACTCTCTGTAAGGTTACACAGAGAGGCTTCACTTGGCCTTTTGTCCAGTGTGTGTGTGTGTGTGTGTGTGTGTGTGTGTGTGTGTGTGTGTGTGTGTGTGTGTGTGTGTGTGTGTGTGTGTGTGTGTGTGTGTGTGTGTGTGTGTGTGTGTGTGTGTGTGTGTGTGTGTGTGTGTGTGCGTGTGCGCGTGTGTGTTGAAATGAAAACACAAAAACAGCTCCCCCTCTATCTTTGTTGGGACGGCTTGGTGGTCATTACTGGCTGGCCTTCAGAACGTGGTCCTCCAAGCGTTACACGCTGCAGTCCACACTGGGCCTCATGTGACCCCTGCTGCTTATCCACTGGCAGTGCAATTTAAGCAGTCTGATGACATGCAGCAATGACACCCCTCTGAGAAGAGGCCCTCTCCGGCTCCTCGTTGTGGGTACTGGGTTAGGGGAGGTGTGTGAACTGCAGGGCTCCTACTCACCTCTCCTGAAACGCAGCTCAAATTGGGCAATTTTCATTGTTTGTTTCATCGTTGTTTTTTTTTGGAGGGGGGGGGTGCATTTTTAGGAGGATTGTTAGGGATGTTGAAGTGTGATGCCTTGATGGTTAATAGCTCTCATCCTGTAATTGCTCTGCAGGTGAAAGTGAGGAACAGGAAGTTCCTTCTTCAACTTTGTGAAATGAATGAGCGAGGGTGTGTATGGATACGCTACATTTGGCGTGGGATGCCCTCGAGTGCAGTGGTGTGAATCTAATTAAAATACGGCGTCCACTGAGTCCGTCTCTAGCTAGACATATCTGGTATCAGCTCTACTAGGTAGATCTGACAATTGACAGGTCTCCAAAAATGTCTGCCTTTTTTTATGTTGCTGTTTCTTCCACTTTGTTCAGCTTTAGACAGCAGTATGCGCTTTATTTCCTTCGTGAACAATGCCAGGGAGCGTTTATAATGTGTTCTTCCAGAACAATGTGAATGCTGATATAAGTGGAATCAATTTCAGTGTGTTTAAGTACAAGGCAAACTAAAATGCTCACCTCCCCTCTGGCCCTGTCTGCCAAGCAGTGGAGTCCAGCTGGAGTAGCAGCCAGCTCAGAGCTGTGTGACTGCTGCCGACTAAAGTGTCATGATCCCCGGATCTCTGCTCCCTCTTTGACAGAAGGATTTGAAATTCCTGGGTTAAAAGTTCTCTGAGTTGATATCTCAGAAGGCTTATGTGATGATGGTCTATGACAGGTATTGTTTTCTAGTGGCTAGCAGAATTCTGCTGAATTTCTATCTGTAGACTATGCCGTGTAGCCAACTTAAAAAAAAAAAAATCACAACAGTGAGATATCTAGACAAATATTGTGTTGCACGTTTCTTGAAAATGAACCAGTGGGATGGTTTTGGAAAGCAAACCCCCTCGACATCAAAATAAAGATCATTTTGGATTGGCAGTACGTTAAAGACAAAATGTTTATTAAAATAGTTTATAGAGATGGATATGCCCTCGTTAGATGTCAGCCAGATAACATTTATTGAGGATTGTTTTGGTTTTAACTCTGCTTTGGACAGTTTCCTTTTTATTGCCAGTGTTCCAATATTGGAGAAAAGAACAGGTTCATTGCTATATTTACACTAGTAAACAGCTTTGCCTTTGAAGTTGATCAATTGTTTGCTCACGAACCTTTCAGCTGTAATATGCCCATACTTAACTTGCTCGTTCATTTCACGAGAAGCAGGTCTGCCAGCAAGATGCACTTTCTAGATCTAGATTAGGATCTCATTAAGATTGACATTGATGACAGCTCGCCCCAAAGTTGAAAAGGTCACCGTGTTCATATAGTGTCTTACCAGAGAGTGCTGCTGTAGGATCTGCGGTTTTATAGAATGAATGTGCTTCATGGGCAGGCTAAAGGTCTATTACACCCCTCTTTGATGTCGAGAGTACGATCAGAGGAAATATTGACCCGCTTTTATTGTACGACTCCGTACGAGCTTGTACGTGGCTGAACATGTCTGTGGTTTTCCTTTCCTTGGGTACCGACCGTGACACAGGACCCATGATGTTGCATCTTCGATCATCTAACTGATACGAGGTCATCGATACAGAGAAATGAATGAGGGGGAGCGTTTTCTGTACGCGACTGGTTCGTGCAGAGGATGTACGTGAAGGCACAGGTTGACAATCCTTCCAGATGATACCGTCAACCCACTGCAGTGTTTTCCTGTCAGTGGCACCAATCTGCTTGACGGTGCAGTGCTAGATCACCATCGGTTTCTAGAATGCACATAGCCAGAAGCCGCGTAGGGAGCCATCTTGTGTAGCTACACATGTTGACGTAAGGACGACATATTCCAGCAAATGCATGCAAATAACAGCACTAATAAGTCAGTGAAGGGCTTTAAGGTAATTCAACCCGGCCTGTGCCTTTTAGGGAAAGAGAGCAACGTGTTTACCAAGCAAATGTGGATCAAAATATGCCATTATTCCTCTGATAGGTGAAGCATACTGTACCATGCCTCAGTGGCTAAATGTATTTTACACACTCACTTCCAGGCATGACAGCAGGTTCTTTTTGTTCCCCCCCCCCCCCCCCTTCTGTCTATAACACTTAGAATAAAAATCACACGAACAGTCGTGGAGGAATACCAAGGCAACAGTCTGGAGATGTCTGGCCAAAAGGGATTTGTCCCTCTAGGTACAAGGTAGAGAGCCGTGTGCCCTGACATTTGCATTTCTGAATTGCTTAGCTGCCCAAGCATGCTTTATGTGAGCAGGTTGCGGCGTGTCATAGCATCATATGACCGTTGTACTGGAGGCTCACTGTTGGACTTTACCCAACAAATATGGATTATGTTAAAGCGGGCTGTGGATTGACGAGGATATGCTAATATGTCCCAGATGGGCATCTGAGCGGCTGCCGGCAGGGACATGCAGACAGTATATGGCAGGAGCAGTGTTTGGCAGGTCCATCATTCCGTCATTAAAGGCCACATTATTACTTACAGGCGGGCTTGCATGACAATGGCAGGAATGAATGCAGTCCCTTGGAGAGTAACCCGTTGTGTCCTTCACGTTTCTGTGGCTTTTCCCCTCTTTTTTTTGTTGTGTTTTTTGTTGTTGTCGGTATCCTTGAAAATACGCTCTCAGTAGCAGGTTCAGTACGGTGGGGAAGCGCCACTATGAATGCGTGCCCATGTGGATATAGGGTTTGCGCTTATGGTCAAAACATCAGCGAAGAGGCCTTTCAGAGGGATTGGTCGTTCACTCATACTCAGTGACTAATTGTTGGATGGTTATATTATCAAAGAAGCCAATATGTTTGTATAGGGTTCTAGATATCATTGATATTGCCGTAGCTGTCCCTATTTTCCCTTGACAATTTGAGGTATCACAGGTCTGTGTTGTGTTTTAGACAACATAGAGTTGCTCATAGTGGTGGAATAACTCTATTGCACTATGGGTAAGCTGTCCCTTTCGTACTATTGTTGAACTAAGGTATTAGGTTTTCTGCTGTACAAGCAGAAAAATAATGGTGGCTTATGTGGAAGTGTACATTTGGGAAGGCCTTGTGTCCTTTTGATATAAGAAGCCATATAAATGGCAGGATTAAAGAAAACAACTAAATGATTTTAAGTATTCTTCAGCTCCACTGAGATTCCCACACTGCGCCTCGATCCGCGTGCTAATGGGCAGTTGCCATGCACACCAAAGAGAGAGAATATTTGCGATGTCTCGGATTCCATGTGTGACACCTCCGAACGTTATTTGAAAACCATGGACTTTTGTATGCCATGTGTTTTTTGAAAGAGTAGATCCTGAGGATCTACGGCAAAGCAACCCTGTGTAGAGGCGCACGTTGGTGTGGAGCAAATGGCCACTGACAGCACATCTAAACACATCAAAGATTATCATCACCAGAGTGACAGCATTAAAGATGTCAGGACGGGCTTTGAACGTCCCTCTGGAGGGGATGGAGGGGCTGGGGGAGGGGGGGGGGGGGGCATTCCTTATGGTCGACACATTGTATTTGCTGGGGGCATTGTTAGTACACTGCCTCCAGCCCAGGATTTAGGCAGGCCCACAGCAGATGTGGACGCCCCCGTACACACACACACACACTCACACTCACAACCCACCGAGCATCCCCTACCCACCCCTGGAAAAAAGAAGAATAGGTGCCCTAAGGCAGTTTAGCTGGTGTGGATCAGTTCAGATGAGGTACATTAAATGGCTAGTGATAATTTGGCATGACAATTGCAAACACCATCGCTTTTGTCTGTAATTAATTCCAGTGGTGCCTCAGGCCTTCCCTCTGTTGCTGCGGGTGTGGGCCAACCCTGCTAGCCTAACAAGAGAACATTACAGCCAGGATTACAGCCCAGATAAACCAGCCGAGATGGAGAGAGAGCAGTAGAGTGTGTATGGAAATGGGTTTCAGAAGAATGCGATAGAAGACCACCTAAGATAACCAAATATATTACATTTCAAAAGGCAAAATAAACCCCCTTAAAAGGTGCGTTCTGTGTGATTTAAACTCGATCTATTCTGACCATTAAATTAATTTCACGAAGAAATAACATTTTCAGCAATAATGTTTTTTCACTATCAGTGTAACAATAGCAAATATTACAAATCTGTGCAAATAAATTCCTGTATTTTTGATGAGGTTTGTAACACGGGACTGTTGCTATTAGCAAGTTTATTCATTTAGTAGCTTCTTCATATTCTTCCAGAAGTTGATCAATTAGCACAGAGCAATGAAAAATCTTATAGATTGCACCTATAATCTTTGGTCCAATGGGCCCCACTATCCAGCTCCTCCCATCCACTGGTGATGTCTGTGGAGGCATTAATTAACGGCTTGTACTTCTCAGTAGTTCTATTACTGTTAATGTACCTCATTAAGAGAAATATAGTTACTTGAGGACATAAAAAGAATCCCTCCGCATCCCCATTAATCTTGATTTCACATGTGAGACTGCTTGGTGATCTCCTGATAGATTCTCTACCATGTGGCGGCGCCTCTTTTCTCTCTCTCTCTCTCTCTCTCTCTCTCTCTCTCTCTCTCTCTCTCTCTCTCTCTCTCTCTCTCTCTCTCTGTCTCTATTTCTCTCTGTCTGTGTCTCTGTCTCTGTCTCTGTCTCTCTCTGTCTCTCTCTCTCTCTCTCTCTCTCTCTCTCTCTCTCTCTCTCTCTCCCTCTCTCTCTCTCTCTGTCTCTATTTCTCTCTGTCTGTATCTCTGTCTCTCTCTGTCTCCCTCTCTCTCTCTCTGTCTCTCTCTCTCTCTCTCTCTCTCTCTCTCTCTCTCTCTCTCTGTCTCTCTCTCGCTCTGTCTGTGTCTGTCTGTCTCTCTCTCTGTCTCTCTGTCTGTGTCTCTCTCTCTCTCTGTCTCTCTGTCTGTGTCTCTCTCTCTCTCTCTTTCTGTCTGTCTGTCTATCTCTCTCTCTCTCTGTCTCTCTCTGTCTCTCTCTGTCTCTCTCTGTCTCTCTCTCTGTCTCTCTCTCTGTCTCTCTCTGTCTCTCTCTGTCTCTCTCTCTGTCTCTCTCTCTGTCTCTCTCTCTGTCTCTCTCTCTGTCTCTCTCTCTCTCTCTCTCTCTGTCTCTCTCTCTGTCTCTCTCTGTCTCTCTCTGTCTCTGTCTCTCTCTGTCTCTCTCTCTCTCGTGCTGTCTCTCTCTCTCGCTCTGTCTGTGTCTCTCTTTTTCTGCCTGCCTGCCTGCCTGCCTGCCTGCCTGCCTGCCTGCCTGCCTGCCTGCCTGTCTGTCTGTCTGTCTGTCTGTCTGTCTGTCTGTCTGTCTGTCTGTCTGTCTGTCTGTCTGTCTGTCTGTCTGTCTGTCTGTCTGTCTGTCTGTCTGTCTGTCTGTGAGTGGTTGTGACAAAGTGTATAGTAATGGGCCTCAACATCACGTTCTGACAGGACAACACTATAGTGGGTAGATTTTAGTGAATCAATTAAAGCTACTAGGGGTGAGGACATAGCCAGCCAACCACTCAGACGAGCTCCAGCCAACCACTCAGACGAGCTCCAGCCAACCACTCAGACGAGCTCCAGCTAGGAGATTTTTCAGGGATGAACCAAATGACCAGAGGCACGCAACCTGTGGCTCAAGCATCACGACTGGCACGCGCTCACCTTGAAAGCCAGTTCAACAGTCGGGGTGAGTGGACACGTTGGAAGAAAACAAAGAAAACAAAGTTAAGCATTTCTTGATCATGATCATCAGGGCCAGCTCTATCCTTTTGAGGGCCCTACGCGAGATTTGGTTGGGGGGGCCCCAACAAATGTGGCCCCAGTCTTGACTGCAGAGAGAACATTTTTTATTTTCAAAGTGAATTTCCTAAAGCAAGTTTCCTGCAGTTCTACACATGTTGCCATGACTTATGCCATGTTAATGACATTTGAGTGAGAGTTACTAACAAAATCAATATGGGCCCCCTGGAGGGTCTGGTCCTGTGTGGGTCTGGTGTGTGCAGCACGGTTGGAGTAACTAGTTAAGTAGTTATATGATTATAAAGAAGGTAACACTTTATTTGTATAGTCCATTTGTATGTGCTCTACAGCAGCATTTCAACAGCATATCTTTAGCCTTTCAGTAGCATCTCAATATATATCATATATCATTTATCATCATTTGTCCATCTATAGATGCTCAACAAATCTGTAGACTATCAGCAGCATTTCACGTGTACAGTAGTGTTGCATAGTACTGTATCTCTCTCTCTCTCTCTCTCTCTCTCTCTCTCTCTCTCTCTCTCTCTCTCTCTCTCTCTCTCTCTCTCTCGGCTCACTCTCTCTCTCTCTCTCTCTCGGCTCACTCTCGGCTCTCTGCTCTCCTCGCCTCCTCACAGTGGCTCCAGCGCCTCCTCGTGAGCCTCCAGCAGGGGGAAGCTGAACACACCACCAATCTGTGTCATTACTCTGTCATTGCATCAAATCACATGATTAGCTCCATGGGGCAGTGGAGGAAGCCTGCTCGGTGCAGCTCCAAGCCGCAGTCCCCTGGTAATGGTCTGATGGCACTGTGATGGAGAGTTGTGTACTGTCCCTCATGCAGGGCCAAGGATGCGCTATCATTCAGCCAGCCAGTGATGGCCTCAGGGTGAATCCTCTACTTCACATTCACTCCCTTCACTCATGTCAGTGTGCTTTTCCTCCTCGAGAAAACATACTGTAATTTGGTGCTACTGCCATTTTCTTATTTCCTTGAATGTGGAATAATTTGAGAAGGATATGTAATGATCAGTGTTTGGTTTAGGTTCCCAATTTCCAAGAAAATGTATATAAAGTCAATGGTGTATATGCTTTTGGAAAAAAAGAGTTACAAACATTTGTTGGCAATTAAATTGGAGAAGGAGTACTTAGGAGCAACTAACAGGGCTTGGTGCTTGGTGGCAGGCCGACAGTTTGTCGATGCAGCCTCTTATAATGCAAAGGCTTATAATTATCTCACGCTTGCTTATTTCACACTGACATATCGCTTTCCTAAATGTCAGAAGGAGCAGGCAGCCCAGCCCAGTGCAGAGCGGCCCTCTCCTCTCCCCCCCAGCCCGGGCGAGCGCTCTCACAGCCCTGCACACAGCCATGATGATGGCAGTGCTTTAGCCCTGAACGTGCAGCCCCCCGCCGGGGAATAGTGGTTCAGGCATCACCGATCGTTGACCTGGCTATTGTTGTTTGTGATACTTACTGGTAAACTTTTGCAATCAATACAACATCAGCCGGCGGAGCCCCTGGGAATGAAAACCTGAAACAGCGCACTTAATCTTGGAGCCGGCCCCTGCTCCCTGCTCTGCCGCTAAACTGGGTAGTTGGCCTACTTGATGCAGCATTATTGCAGCAGAGGTCAGATGTGAGCTGTCTCGCAGAGCGCCTGATGAATGGCTGTTTTTGATAAAGCGCCTCTCCCATCCAACAAGAGACATTTAATAATGATGGACCATAACTGCACACAAAAAAAAAAATCATTGTAGCCTGCTGGAGGAAAGAAATCTCTCCTGCTACCTCCTCTCCCCATCTCAGAGACCGAGAAGGTAGCCATACTCATTGCCCTTTTGGGCATACACATTATTGTAGAACTCTATGCTCTCTGTATTGTATATTGCACCGAATTGTGTCAATACAGTAGATTCTTAACAGGATCATGACTAGAATACTTAATTTTTTCTGTTGCCAATGCTCTACAAGGGGCTGAAATAAAGATCACTTTGTCGATCACTTACAGTGACTTCAGAGAGTATTCGTACCCTCTTGACTTTTCCCCACATTTTATTGTGTTACAGCCTGAATTTGAAATGGATTCAATTGAGATGTTGTGTCACTGGCCTACACACAACATCCCATAACGTCAGTGTCAAACAGTCACTACAAAGATACAGGGCGTCCTTCCTAACTCGGTTGCCGGAGAAGAAGGAAACCGCTCAGGGATTTCACCATGAAGCCAATTGTGACTTTAAAATAGTTACAGAGTTTCAAAAATGTGGCAAAGAAATGAATTTTATCTCATGAATGCAAAGTGTTATGTTTGGGGAAAATCCAACACAAGACATCGCTGATAATACAGTACAAACACTATATACAGCAGTATGTGGACACCCCTTCAAATGAGTGTATTTGGCTGTTTCAGCCACACCCGTTGCTGACAGCACACGGCCATGCAATCTCCATAGACAAACATTGGCAGTAGAATGGCCTTACTGAAGAGCTCCGTGACTTTCAACGTGGCACCGTCATAGGATGCCACCTTTCCAACAAGTCGGGTTGTCAAATGTCTGCCCTGCTAGAGCTTCCCCGGTAAACTGTAAGTGCAGCTATTGTGAAGCGGAAACATTGAGGAGCTACAACGGCTCAGCCGTGACGTGATAGGCCACACAAGCTCACAGAATGGGACCGCCAAGTGCTGAAGTGTGTAACGCATTAAAATAATCTGTCCTCAGTTACAACACTCACTACCAAGTTCTGAACTACCTATGGAAGCAACATTGGGACAAGAACTGTTCGTCGAGAGCTTCATAAAATGGGTTTCCATGGCCGAGCAGCCGTGGAAGCCTAAGATCACTATGCGCTGGATGGATGAATCTGGGTTTGGCGAATGCCAGGAGAACGCTACCTGCCCCAATGCATAGTGCCAACTGTAAAGTTGGGTGGAGGAGGAATAATGGTCGGGGGCTGTTTTAGTTCGGACTAGGCCCCTTAGTTCCAGTGAAGGGAAATCTTAACGCTACAGCATATAATGACATTCTTGACGATTCTGTGCTTCCAAGTTATGGCAATAGTTTGGGGAAGGTCCTTTCCTGTTTCTGCATGACAATGCTCCCATGCACAAAGCGAGGTCCATACAGAAATGTTTTGTCAAGATTGGTGTGGAAGAACTTGACTGGCTCGCACAGAGCCCTGACCTCAACCCCATCGAACACCTTTGGGATGAATTGGAATGCCGACTGCGCGACAGGACCAATCGCCCAACATCAGAGTCCGACCTCACTAATGCTCTTGTGGCTGAATGGAAGCAAGTCCCCGCAACAATGTTCCAACATCTAGTAGAAAGCCTTCCCAGAAGAGTGGAGGCTGTTATAGCAGCAAAGGGGGGACCAACTCCATATTAATACCCATGATTTTGGAATGAGATATTTGACGATTCGTTGTCCACATTCTTTTGGTCCCCCCTTTGCGAACTTTGCGACCTTTTGCCACATTTCAGGCTTCAAACATAAAGATATAAAACTGTATTTTTTGTGAAGAATCAACAACAAGTGGGACACAATCATGAATTGGAACGACATTTATTGGATATTTCAAACTTTTTTAACAAATCAAAAACTGAAAAATTAGACGTGCAAAATTATTCAGCCCCTTTACTTTCAGTGCAGCAAACTCTCTCCAGAAGTTCAGTGAGGATCTCTGAATGATCCAATGTTGACCTAAATGACTAATGATGATAAATACAATCCACCTGTGTGTAAACAAGTCTCCGTATAAATGCACCTGCACTGTGATAGTCTCAGAGGTCCATTAAAAGCGCAGAGAGCATCATGAAGAACAAGGAACACACCAGGCAGGTCCGAGATACTGTTGTGAAGAAGTTTAAAGCCGGATTTGGATACAAAAAGATTTCCCAAGCTTTAAACATCCCAAGGAGCACTGTGCAAGCGATAATATTGAAATGGAAGGAGTATCAGACCACTGCAAATCTACCAAGACCTGGCCGTCCCTCTAAACTTTCAGCTCATACAAGGAGAAGACTGATCAGAGATGCAGCCAAGAGGCCCATGATCACTCTGGATGAACTGCAGAGATCTACAGCTGAGATGGGAGACTCTGTCCATAGGACAACAATCAGTCGTATATTGCACAAATCTGGCCTTTATGGAAGAGTGGCAAGAAGAAAGCCATTTCTTAAAGATATCCATAAAAAGTGTTGTTTAAAGTTTGCCACAAGCCACCTGGGAGACACACCAAACATGTGGAACAAGGTGCTCTGGTCAGATGAAACCAAAATGGAACTTTTTGGCAACAATGCAAAACGTTATGTTTGGCGTAAAAGCAACACAGCTGAACACACCATCCCCACTGTCAAACATGGTGGTGGCAGCATCATGGTTTGGGCCTGCTTTTCTTCAGCAGGGACAGGGAAGATGGTTAAAATTGATGGGAAGATGGATGGAGCCAAATACAGGACCATTCTGGAAGAAAACCTGATGGAGTCTGCAAAAGACCTGAGACTGGGACGGAGATTTGTCTTCCAACAAGACAATGATCCAAAACATAAAGCAAAATCTACAATGGAATGGTTCAAAAATAAACATATCCAGGTGTTAGAATGGCCAAGTCAAAGTCCAGACCTGAATCCAATCGAGAATCTGTGGAAAGAACTGAAAACTGCTGTTCACAAATGCTCTCCATCCAACCTCACTGAGCTCGAGCTGTTTTGCAAGGAGGAATGGGAAAAAATGTCAGTCTCTCGATGTGCAAAACTGATAGAGACATACCCCAAGCGACTTACAGCTGTAATCGCAGCAAAAGGTGGCGCTACAAAGTATTAACTTAAGGGGGCTGAATAATTTTGCACGCCCAATTTTTCAGTTTTTGATTTGTTAAAAAAGTTTGAAATATCCAATAAATGTCGTTCCACTTCATGATTGTGTCCCACTTGTTGTTGATTCTTCACAAAAAAAATACAGTTTTATATCTTTATGTTTGAAGCCTGAAATGTGGCAAAAGGTCGCAAAGTTCAAGGGGGCCGAATACTTTCGCAAGGCACTGTATATACAGTAATCTTGTTCTTATATTATGCCATATGTTTTTATGGTTCTACTTAAATGTACATTTGCTACAGTTACAGATCTATTTACGTTCTTTTCACGTTTCCATTACTTGTTAACATTTCATAGTTTGTGCAACCCTTTTCAAGTAATTCCTGCAAATTGGGATCTACTTGGGACCAAATGGTAGTTAATGCCGTTCTTTTCCCATAAGCATACTGTACTTCAAGTTGATGTCGATGCACTGTTTGGGATCTACTTGGGACCAAATGGTAGTTAATGCCGTTCTTTTCCCATAAGCATACTGCACTTCAAGTTGATGTCGATGCACTGTTTGGGGAGGACATTTGTGCATTGCAGCACACTGGAAATGATTCAGAACGCTTAACCGTGTTAAGATATGAGATGATGTCCATAGTAATGAGATTGAAGACATCCGCTCAGGTTGCAAAAATGTTCCTTTCAATCCCTTCCTCGGGAGGCAACCACACCTTAATTGAATGTCTGATAAACCACGTATGATCATTTAACTAGCCCAGAGGTAAAGAGGTAAAAAAAAAAAGGCAACACCCAGCCATTTTGCAATCTGTCATCCTGATGAGCAATCAAATCAGCATGTAGTTAGTTTAAGTGGCTCTAAATGAAACGCAGCCCTTTTGAAATGACTGGAGTTAGAAAAGTCTTCGAGGGAAATGAAATGCCATTCTCCCGGAAACTAAGCCCAAAGCGTGGCGACAGTTTTGACGTAGACAATGCCTTTAGTGACAGGAATAACAAATTAATTGGGACCATAACACATTCTCTCTAAAGGTGAAGTAAACACACTTGACTGTATATTTTTCACCATCAGTTAGATCTCAATTGGCTCTAAAAATAAACCCAAGACATTGAACCGTTTTAATGGATGTTGACATCTCTGCATTTTGCCGTCACTCCACAATAAATGAATCATAACTTTGCTCTGCACCAAGGAATTACCATGCATTTTGAGAAAATGTATTGTGCGCCAAGCAATGAATTATGACGCAAGATCAAAATAAATGTGTAATGACTGGAGATGCCCAGAATAATTTATTGGTTGGAGATTGTTCCATATTGGAAAAGACGGAGAAAAAAAAGACCGAAATAAGGAAAGTGTTTTCTCAGTGCACTGACAGACCACAATGTGTTTGGATTGCGAAATGTCAGCTTTAGAGAGGCAGACAGATAGTTAACCTGTTTACTGAAGCTTGGTAAACGAGGGCTTCATTGGGAATGCAACAGTATTCAATTCTATGTTTATTTATTGATCACAGACAATATGTGTCAGTCTCTATGTAAAGAATTCTGATGAATTCGGCGGATAAAAAGAAGAGTGAAGGATTGCATTTCACGTTTTCTCCAGAGAAGCAACACCCACCCCCACCAGCAAAAAAAAACATGGAGGACAAAGAGAGAGTCAAATAATGACAGTAAACACCATATGACCAGTGAAATATTCGGAAAGTAGTACTGGAATAGGTTTTCGCCACAACAGTACAGGTCATTTTAGCGGCAGTAGAATTGGTAATAGAACGTAGTATTATTTGTCATAGATGGAGTAGTCCAAATGATTTAGATAAACATAAAGTAGTCTATAGTTGAGTGTTCTAACAGTCCCACATCAGCCAACCTTTGACCCATGATGCCACACTTCAGGAACCCAACATCAACCCTCACCATAGATGCACACCACCGGAGTCTCCAGATCATGTGATCACCTCCTTGGACAGAGTCGATGGCGACTGTAGCCCCCCCCCCCCCCGGCGATCTCCTTTGTGTACTATGAAGAGTGAAAACTTTACATCTTTTGTTAAAGCGTCAGCTCATTTAAAGGGCTCAGCTGAAGTGTGCTGGGGTGTGTGATGCACCAGCGCACCCACTTTACATCCCCACTGTAAACACTGTCTATTATATTCTTCACACCCCGGGCCTGTCCTCCAGAGAGATGGAGCTCCCGGCTTGGTGAGGCCCTATTGAATATGTAACGCTAGTAGTGCTGCACTTACCTGCTGCCCATATCAGTGTGGCCCACGCTGGCCCTCACATAGTTCTCACTTAGTTGGGCTGGAGAATAATCCCTGGGCAGACTGGAGCTTCTTCTGTTGTCTCCTGGTTGTTTTCTGTGTAGTTCATAAATTATAGATGGGCCATGTCGAGGGCCATCACGCAGCCTGATCCCTGTCTGTGCTGACAGCTGTATGATGCGCACTGAGTGCAGCAGATTGGGAGCTCAGAGTTTCATCAATAAATATCACTCTGACCCTCACACTTGGCCTCGTGTCGGCGGTCAAGGTAATGGCTTTTTATTATTGTGAAGGGCAGCCCAGCGTGGGGTAGTCTTAAGGTTGCTCGTCCATCTCAGGTCCGGAGACGCTAAAAAGGGAGAGAGAGGAGAAGAGGAGTAGCCGGCCCAACGTTTAAATGGAGCGAGCTCCTATTATGCCTGGGAACGTGTGTGGATGGGTTGTGTTTGACAGTGCGCAGCAGGGTGCTTTTGTGTGATATACAGAGCAGGAGTGGTCCCTGAAGAGGTAGTGATTTTCATGGATACATTATTGGATTAAATTAACGTTATTACCCAGCTGTGATGAATTCAATGGAGTCTACGGCTTCCCAAAGATCTCAAGGAAAAGTGTGTGTGTGTATGTGTGTGTGTTGTCTGTTAGCCCTAATATGATCCTACTCGTTCCAGAGATGACAGGGCTTGAAATGCCATGATTGTGTACTGAGAGATCAGGCTGCTACAGTACACCCAGCATAATGTCTTCAGAATGCAGCTTTTTACACCAAACGATATAGAGCAGAACAACATTTTGTCTAAAGTTCATTCATCAAAGAAGCTGCATATTTTGAAAAGGGTAAAAGCACCACACAGCCCTGTCAGAGCAGCGCAAAGGCTAGATACTATAGATTACTTTAATCCCCCTGACAGATATAAAAAGGATAATTACATATTTGTGGTGGAGGCAGTGTGGTGAAAAAATCAATACGGCCTTTTTTTTTTTTTTTTGTATGACACTTCATTAGGGTGAAAAAAAATATCTCGGCGCTGAGAAGAACTGCACTGCAATTAAATGGTTCTGCTACCTTAGACTTTGTCTCTGTATTATTATCCAGTTTATTTGAAATAGTGGTTGCACTTGAGGAGTAATTGGAAAGCATTGATTATGCACTTTTATGTCTACACTCTTGCAAATCATTATGGAGAGAAGCAATAGTTAGTTAGCCTCTCTAATGAAGCACTAATTACACTAAGTAGGTTAAAATGTTTGTCAAACTGCACTCAGCTGAAATCACAGCACAAAGACTTGCACACAAGGAATCTGCATACGAAGACTTGAAACGTCACTGTGGATCGCACACCCTGCAGTTTTGTATTTATTTTGTGTCACAACTGCATAAATAAAATAAAAATTGTATTTGGTATCAGACCATCGGCAGTAGATGGAATTGAGTGGGAAGAGGGGTGGGGTGGGGGTGGGGGGGGTGGGGGGGGGGGGCTAGAAAAAGGAAAAATAGAAAGTGATGGAATATTAAGTGCACCTAGTCTGGCGCTCTGTATTCCAGGGAAGCCGTTTTAGATTGGTTCCTTAACAGCGTTTGTGGAGCAGCCATGGCAGACACATTTACAGGCATGCTATTTGTTTAAGGTGGTTATAACATTTATTAAGAGTGGAAGGACCTTGAACTTTTCATCATTTGTTTAGCCCGGGGCTGTGCATAGGTCCGGCTTCCTGTGGTGTCTCAACGTTATAGCTAAATGGAGATGGCTATATATTGACTCATTGATATCAATGAAGGTAATCTGCAGGGACTGTACACTGTGCTCTCAATATTTGGATTTGTGTGTTTAAGAATGCATGCACACGCGCACACACACACACACCAAATAATATCTTATTGTCGTTATGGTTGTTACGCTACATTGATTGCTGGAAAATAATAACCACATCAATCTAAAGTAACTATTTATGCTTAATTGGAAATACACATTTGTATTATTTTAAGACAACATGTCAGCTCCTTTCACATGTGTCTGGTTTTCAGTTTGGAAGGTGATGGTACAATCCTGTTTTGTCCACTCGAAAATGACCCGCTGTGGTCATTATGAGAGTGTTGTGCTGCCATTGGCTCCCTATGGGCCTGATGGGATTGTAACAGGGCCAGCAAGAGGGGCAGCGTGCACACTGTCTCTCATCATGCTCCTCTATAGAGAGACTGCTGCTGGCACTATACTCTGTCCTGGCAATCAGTCAGCTCGCCACCCACCACTATGCGCTACCCGAGATGTGGAGAGGAGGGTCTGCACTGGTTACAGCTTAAACCCAGCAGCAGCCATCAGACTAGGAGCCTTTGATCTTTTCCTTTCACAGGGCTCAAATGCTCACACCATTGTACGCTTGAGAGCCGCAACACTCCAACCGGCACCGCCCAGCGAAAAAATGGATTCGCTAGTCGTTACAGCCACGGAATCAGACAAATAGAAGAATACAAGTCTTGATGGATTAAAATCCATGATCATATACATCTTATTTAATCATGCGTAGAGCACAGAGGTTTGTATAGAGGTGCTGTAAAACTACAGTGTTAAAGGTGGGATTCTCCATCAGGATCTCTTATTAATATGGGTTTTTCTTCAGGGAGATCTGAGGAAATCTCCTTGCTTTATATGTCCGTCTGGGGAGGGGGCCAAGCCCTGTTAGCTGTCATTGCACATGAAAGGATTAATGTCATCTTATAAGAAGAGGGAAAAGCCGTCTTATAGTTATTTATTCTGTTTCATTCACATTCTGCTGGCTCTGCTGCAAGGGAAAAGGCTAATGTCTGGTCTAATTTGTAGCCCTTTAAATTCCAGACAGAGATTCTTTACATATCTCTGGAGCTCAGGGCTTCTCTCTCGGCTGCAGCCCCTCTCCTCGTCTCCTTCTGGGATTCTTCTTAAACCCCACCAATTTACTATCTGAAGCAAAGTGAAGATTTACATGAGTTGTACTTGAATGGCTACACCAGTAGCTTCATGCACTAAACACTCCCACTTTAATTACCATTGGTGAATTCTGCTCTCTGATACAGGTGCCATATCTTAATTTGATCATCTTGTTGTTGCAGGAATTTTCCTGCACGGTAGGAAATGCAAAGTATTCAAGGTTTAAAAAGGCTTCTAAAGTTTGTAATTTCCACTTTAAAATGTAAAACTTGATTTACCCTAACAAAAAATGTGTCAACCCCTACAAAAAATGTTCATTAATTATAATCCACATAATAATTCACATGTCCTGTTGCTGCAGGATTATTATCCCGCTGTAAGAATGTCAAATTAAGATCCTACATCTGCCTCTCACACTCTCCTCTACACCTAGACCAATTGAAGGAGAGCAAAGGAAAATACGTATTCCCCAATGCTGATTCTTAGTGCTCCTTGTTCAGGATCTGTAATTGGATCTGTGTTTTCGACTCCCTGCTAATAAGCAGCTTACTCTGGCTCCCTCTAGACTTGACCCACCACATTTTTTGTTTTATGAATTTTACAAGGGGATTTTAATAGGTGCTTTAGGCTATGCAAACATAGGCTGAAGGGAAGTCATGCTGTAGCAGCCTTGACACAGAGGTTGCCTGAGTGGTTGCTTATCATTGCGGACAGGTCTCATAACTTTCATTAAGATTGATGGAGGACAAAAGGGGGAGCGGCGAGGAGAGGGACATGAGAGAATATTAACCTGTGTTCCTGTAACTAACTATAATTGTTTAGTACTGTGGCTTTCCTCAGGCAGCGCACCTCATTACCGTGACTCCTACATGATGGTGTGGTTGATTCTAGTAGCAGGGCTTGTTAGAGGAGGTTGGGGGTCAGGACACAGTGTAGTCTGCCCGGGCTCTTTTTTTAAGGTAGAATCAGACGGCCAGAGGCTGAACTGGGATCAATGGACTTTACAAATATGACTTTGTTTCCTTTCATTTTACATCACTCTAATTGTTAAATGTTATCTACGGGGCTGGTCAAAAGGGGGAAAGCGCAGTGTAGAATTTGGATTCACAAAGATGGTGTTGTTTTAAAAAATATATATTTTATATTTTATTTTTATATAATGTATTCATATTGTAACACATGGTATGATCTTGAAAGATTTTTCTCGTGTCCCATGTATATAATAACAAATGTTAAGTGAACCAGTCCACGCTCACATTTCCCATTCATAATTGGGACGGTCTCTTGTGCCAGACAGCAGGATGTAGATTTTGATGCCCACACCTGTCTCCTCTCTCTAATATAGAGTCCGGTGTGAACGCCGTGCTCATTTGAGAATCGCAGAATGACAGTGTCTTCCACACAGGGTCACTGAGATGAGATGAATGAGAAATGTAAAGACAAGCAGTGACCAGTGGCCCACCCACAGTCTATTCAATCATTAAAATACTTCCAGCGACCACAAATTATTCCATAAGTCATTATGGGAAATATCTAAGTGATTTTAGCTTGGCTGTCAACTTATAATTTTTCTCTTTCACATTAAATGAAATCTGAATTCATTTTCTCAAGAAGAGAAATGAAATAACGTTTTTCAATGTATTTCTAGACGGGTATGAGACGGGCGCAGTCTTAGAGGTGAACATTGTGCGTAGATGGAGCATCTCTTGGAAGATACTAACTAAGACAGTCTGTTGGTTATTGGAACGTTAATGAACAACACAATCACCTGTCTCGACATGAATACCAAAGATAACGAGAAGAGGTGGGAATAGGTGGGATGCTCTTGTCTTCCATCCTCTCTTCTTTCTCTCGCCCTCGATGGGACTCCAACAAGCCCGATTTCACTTCATCACAAAGCTAACGTGGCATGGAACTTTTAAACCCGCTATTGTCTTTTGTATCTTCCTCTCCCCTTTCCTCCTCGGCTGGTGGGTAATTCTCCCATCTGGAGGATGTTTGAGAGAAACAAAGAAACAATAAGAGGAAGTTGGGAGAGGGGGTGTCAGGCTGTCAGTAATCTGACAGCTATGGTAACTACCCTCTAATCCAGACGGCTCCAGCCACGCTCCGGCCTGACACCCGGGCCTCTGACTGACAGCTGAAGACCGGCCACATTCCACAGGCAGAAGTGACATCCAGTCTATTAAGGAAGACAAGCACAAAGCAGAGATTTGCCCTGACTGCCTGGTACTGAAGCCTACTATGGGGGTGATTGGAGAGGTCCTGGAGAAGGTGTCAGACTCAAGCTCAGATGATAACCATATTGTAATGATGCTGCTGGACAATGAAGTGCCATGATTACCCATGCTGACAGAGGAAGTGTACGTCTAGATATCAGGCAGGCAGCTCACAACGGCACGCGCGCGGTCTCCAGGTCCCACATGCCAGTCAAAGCCTGGCCGCAAACGGATGCACTTCTTATTCCAACACTGGAGCACAGCAAACACTGATCTCTAATGGACTGACCTGAGGCACCGCGTTCTGACAGACAGAGAGAGAAAGAGAGAGAAAGAGAGAGAGAGAGAGAGAGAGAGAGAGAGAGAGAGAGCATTATAATTGTTTATCTTCTCTTTAGATATTTGTGCGAGAACATGTAGAGACTCCTCAAGATTGATTTGAGCTGCTGCCACAGACAACCCCAGAACCCAGATCGTGGTTTCTTTATTGGTACACACTCTCAGAGAAAGATATACATGATTGCTTCCAGGGGGTTTTGTGATGGCAAAAAAAAAAAGGGGTACGTAATTGGTTTCAGTTTAGGTTAATTATTTGCACTGGCAGGTCGTATTGTTGTAAGCCGTTCATTAGACTACACATCCAACACACAGAGCAAATGAGATGTGCTGGCAGTGCTTTGTTGTAGGTTTGCTTTAAAAAGACGCCCAAAAAAACCAAGCTAGACCCTTAATGATACTCTCAGCAGCCTATATAATGGAACAAGTTTACATAAATTAGGCCACAGTGCTGCAGCAATAACAGACATGCCAGTAGACTATCTGTTTGTATGAGAACACTTTACCTAATTAGAAGAGCCGGAGGGTTGATTCGCTCTCAAATATACATGTTATTTGATACGATTATTTTCCGACGATTCTCTGGAGCGCCACAGGATATATCCCAATACCCTTACGTCCAACCTCGATAGTTGCAGGCAGCAGTCCACGTCAAATGCCTATGATTCAAACTTTTCTTTCACAAAGCCTGATGGCATGGGACAAGCTAGACGATTAAATGCTCAGTCTGTGATGTCGCTCGCGACGCCAATGCATTGCAGAGATTTGTAAGGCGAAGAGATCAGCCGGAGAGGAGATTTCCTTTTGGCCGCCTCACGTATGAAGGAACTAAATCCCTGAAACATCTGTAGCTAGTAGCTACGTCCAACATTCCCTCAGTTGAACTCCGATTAGCTGTGTGAAAGACACGCACTCTCCTCCCATCAAGCCAACCCTGAAGGGTATCCTCTCGCCCTTAGCTGAACATTCAAATAAGTCTGAAAGAATTCCGTCCCAGGTGAGTTCACCAAAGGTGGCATTTCTCGTCTCTTTCCCAACCAAAGCCTCCTTGTCTTCCATCTTACTTAGCCCCTCTTGATGGAGACTCAGGGTGTATGCCTTGTTAAGTGACAGGGAGTTAAATATACATTCACACTGTCTTGAGCAGCTCGTTAAGGTGACAGAGCAGCTTTAAATCTAGTCGGTCAACACGAAGCCCATTCGCCCTCCGATCAGGCATGATAACTAGTTTTGGGGGCGTGTGGAATTATCAGTTTGCCGGGTTCACTGGGGAATTTTCACATTATTCATTTACAAACTCATCTATGTAATAGGTATTGCCACTCCTGATTTGAGAGAAGTCGCCTTGGCTCAATCTTTGAAAAAACACGAGATATACCTGTAAAATTCTCTCATAACATAACAATAGCAAGGCCATACTTTTGGTCTTAGCCGTTCTCTTGGCTTTAAAAAAAAGATTATCTCTGGACAAAAGGTGCAAGCAATTCTGTCTCATTGAGAGGTAGATTAAAAAAGGTTATATCTTCATCAACGTGATCAGTTTGGGGCCCCGTACGTACGACTTTCAGAAACCAACTGCTGATGGTGCAACACATACCCTTCTTTCTATCAAAGAGTAACAACACATCATAGGAATATTGCATATAAATGAATCATTACACAGTGCAATATTATAGCTGAGGAAACATTATAGACATTTTACACCGTGTAGCTAAACTGTTCAACATCCAGCCATTCGTTTCCAATGCTTTTACCCAGCTCCGGGTTTTTATCCACTGAATAGCACCAGATGGAAGTTTTCTGTGGAAATATTTTATTTGCACAGCACATCCTCTTCGCTCTATGTACAATGCAGTCCAATATAGCTGTAATGAGACAGATAATTGAGGATATTTTTTTATTCAATGGCTAGTTAATTGGTTGCCACCAGTGTCTCAGCAAAGGTTAAACTTAAAGTTGCATGTCACCAATTACAATTCCAGCTGGCTTTGTTCATCTGGAAATATTTATGGCAAAAAGTCAATGTTTGGGCGACAAATGACAGGGCAGACGTGAACGCTTTGCAGATCATGCCTGGAAGAGGCTCGCGTTGCGTTCTCTCCAAAGCATTTCATCCGACTTTGCCATGCAAAAACACTCCTTTTTGAGAGTAGAATCAATGTGTGCATAATGAAAACTCCTATTGACAGCACTCATATCCTTTTTTCCCCCCGTAGCAGAAAAGAGGATGTGGACAGGAGAGGAAGGAATGCATTTAACATCCTCTCAGTCAGTCTAGCAGAAAACAAAGCTCACCGTCTCACTGTTAACACTGGAGATTAGGTCAAGTTTTTACCCCTCTGAGCTTCTCTCCTGTAAATGACGAGTTCTGATGTGAAACAAGCAACATGTCAAAGCGAGTTGAAAGATGTAGGCATTTTTCTGCCATGTCCCAATGACAGGCTGCTGAATATTTGGGCCATTAGGGGCTTATTAGTGAATAAATGACCAGATGGTTCAGTGATGCACAGAGATGGACAGAACTGGATGCTACTAATCAGCTGTGTCTGTAGCTCGGTGTCAAATCAAGTGACATGGTAACCCATGGCAACCGAATAAAAGTTAATATTAGCAAGTCAATTTGAGATCTGGGTGCTTTAAACAGACTTCCAAAATGGCCATCCAGTGATCTCTTGGAAAGAAGGGAATGTCTGCTTATTCTAAGGAACAAATAGGATTTCAAGCGCTTCCGTGTGTTGTTATTTTTTTCATCACCTTCCCCACTTGTACAATACATGATTTATGTGTTTTATTTTATGTGATCGTTGACACTTATATTTTCAATTTGTCTGTTCAATCCCGAGGAAAATGTAAATGCCCCGTTGTCATGGGACTTTTGAATATGCTCTCCTAGCAACCTTTTTGTTAAAATGAACGTATTGCTTATTGTTAAGAAACGTTGCCGCTATTTCATATAAATGGTAGGTTATGTCCTAGTCAATATAGTCCAATCAGGTTTGAATGTGTGGAATTAGATTTTTAAAAGAACAGCATATGTACAATACTAGTTTTAAAAAAATATACATTTTATTAGAGGCTTAGTGTTGAGACTTTGTAAGTAAAGGTATATCTTCACAGAATGTCGGGCGATCAGTATGTGACATACACGTTTTCTGCCACAGCTGCAATGTCAAGTTATTTTGGCTCAGATTTAATACAGTAAAAAATCGTCCCATAATATCGCATGTGAAATAGATAATCACGTGTTTTCAATGTCATGTTTTTAGGCATTATCGGCTGATACTGTATACATTTATCTGCCACACCCCCGTTTTACAATATATCCAAAGTAGTAAACATTCACAGTGTGGCCGTTTTATACAGAATACTGATCTGTATCCACAATGCAATGGGCCCTTCAGTTCATTTGAGTGGGAGTGTACAGTAGTGAAACATATGCAGTATATAGTAGTAATGCTCGAATGTTGTTTCTTCTGGAGAATCTGACATTCATATGTTAGACATACGGTGGGATGCCCCTTACAAGAGCTTCACTTTTGTAATTGTCAATATATTTGATTCAATTTCTACTTTTGAGGTGCTTTGATTCGGTTTGATTCCGAGATGCTTCTTTACAGGAAGTAGCCTTCAAATTCCCAACCAGCCGTGTTTGTGCATCAATCTAATTGGGTTGATCTGTGACAGAAAGGGGTTGTATTGCAGCCAACACAATGGATGGTGTGCTGTGTTGGAGTTGCATATGAATGTGGAGGTAAACACCCGGGGTCTCTTTAATTGTATGGTTTGTGAGGGTTTGCTCCAGACCTACAACTGACACAAACAGGCAGCTTGTTTAATGGATGAGAAGAGCCGCGTGGAGACAGTCTGTCACTTCTGATTGGTAGAGGCCTGTTCTACAGAATAATTGATCACTTGTCTCCTAATACCCCACCATTTAACATGTGTTCTCATCGTCATTAGGTCTAAATGGATAGTCTATCAATTAGAGATCTAGTTTAGATATGGCATAGAGGTAGATTTGCAATTAGTTGCTCATTTGGCTTTTTGTAATGGAGAAAATACATTTCTAACAGGGTTAGTACACAACAATGATATTGTGCGTTTTACGGAACACGTTTTTCTTCCTAACAACAGAGAAAACATGATTAAAATGAATAGCTAATCATTTTTTCCTCGCTGATATCTTAACAGTAATAGGCTATGATGAGATTATGATAAATCAGGCATTGTGTGTAGAGTGTGCACTTTGACTTATTGATGTAACTGTGATATTTCCCAATAAACAACCGTATTTGAATAATTTATGCACGTATATTGTATGGTCGTCCATTATACCTTTGAACAGCAGCGTAGGCACTGAAACATAAATATTGGGAGCATTATGTAGGGTGGAAACAGTGGGATTCCATGTTATTATCCCACCCCCATTACATTGAATGGAGCACATTGTTATTATTTGTCATCATATGCTAATTACACATCATTAATGTTAGACCTTAATGGCCCCAAGAGTGGGTAATAGGCTGTAAAGCTGAGTTTGTTGCTTGCAGGGATTCCGAGTCTGGGGGAAAGAACACATGCTAATGAAGCCGAGACCTTTTATCTTAGCAGATTAAAAGGGAAAAGATCACAACCCTCAAAATAAGCGTTTTGACATCTGTAATTGGAAGAGACAACAAGCTTTTGTTCCATTATAGGGTGGAGGAGGCATCAGGCCGGGTGTATAAATCTCTCTAGCGAGAGCTAGTGCTCCCTCAGTGCCTTCAGTCAGTTAGCCAAATGAAATCTCACTGCTGCTTTCATGCTTTTAGCTGCACTTAGACAGAAGATGGAGTGAGCCCTAGCTCCTCGACTGATTCCAAAGTACCCAGGAGTCTGTGATCTGGCTGCATGCATGTGTGCTTTCGGTAGCTTAGCGATGTCAAATAAATGGATGCCCTTGTATGCTGATTCTGAACAGTGACCCCCGCCAATTATAAGGGGGAATTGTCACGACCTGTCTCGTCTCAGACCACTCTCGCTTCTAGTTTACTATACAAAACCACTCATGTTTCCTAAAGGAGACAATGCCATTGCTTATTCTTTGCTATAATAACTAAGTATTCCTTACTACAATGGAATTAAGTGAAACAATGGGAGTGCATTGAATATTACTTACTGAGGCCCTGAGCATGTTGGCTCTGGAAGAGTGAGTGAGAGTGCGCATCTGGCCTCCTCCGAAAGGCCTGGCTCAGAGCTGGGAGGAACAGGGAAGTGACAGCTGGTCCAGCATGGCTCCATGTTTGACCCACAGCACTGTGTGTCCTCCTGGATGGCCAGCGGCGCTCTGTACCCCCACGACACGGATGCCATCCCAACACCTGGCAGGAGGTAGCCCTCCTTGGAGCCTAGGGTCAAGCTGTCCCCACTCTGGGTTATGGGTGGAGGGGTAGGGGGACCATGGTATTAGGTCTCTGACCCCCCCCCCCCCCCCCCCCCCAGCCTCTAGATCCTCAGTGCCCCAACAGGCTCAGAGACCAGGGGGCCTGTTGACCGTCCATTTGCTTTCTCTCGTCACCTGCTCAGAGGTCCTGCTACCACAGGCAGCTCTGCTGTCATCCAGAGGTTAGGTGACCCACACCTATCCATACTGTTCGTCACCTGGCTATTTACCTGGCTTGATTTCTCCCAAACTAATGAACTGTACTCGATATACAGTATAGTGTGTGTTATAATGTAATACAATAGGACTGTAATGTTGATTGTATACTAATACAATTGGGTGGAGTTGTGTATTTATATACAGTGCAAAAACCAATCCCAAAGTAAGCATGATATCCTTGTACAGCCATTGTTTAAGTATTTGTTTAAGTATTGCAGCGCAGTTGGCTATAGAGTGAAATCCTCATTGTTAGTTTAATAGCAATTTATTTCAATGCATGAAATCTTATGACTTGGAAAGTCTCCACCATTTCACTCTCCGTGTCTGTTTCATGAATATTTTATGTAAGGAGGTAGGAGATGTTGATCAGGGAAAATGGAATGGAATTTGTCTCCATTATGCATGCTTATCATAATCGCAGCAACATTACGCAGTAACGGAGTAGCAGCGGCAATAAGTCTCCCGGATGACAATGGGGAAAGAAGGCACTCTTCTGTTGTAAATCTCAGCCACACTGCCACATCGTTTCTGTGAACATCATTGGGTTATTGTATGCACTGCAGATGCTACCGCGCAAGAAAGGAAATTACAGGGGAAATGATGGTGCTAAAATGTCAGTTTGTTTAATTATTGCTAGTTATCACATTTACCTCCTCTTTGACTTCAACATGTATGTAATAAGAGTGTTCCTGAGTGCCTGGGAGAAATGTGAAAGGTCAGATGTCACTTTTAATATGACTAGTGCGCCTCTAATGAAACGCTATTGCAATATATGTTGAATACGAATGCATTAATTTCTTAAATGTCTTTCACATTTCCGGGCGCCTCAGCCATTTTTAACAGGGATAATTTGACAGCAGCCCACAGCCTGGCTCTGACAGCTCCGAGGAGCTGGGGCTCAGCACCTGCGTCCACCCAAGCATTAAACCTCAGATCCTGAACCCTCCTCACAAATGAACTGTCAGATCATTACGGCGCGTGATGCAATATAATCTGTCTCAGAATTAGCATTGGCCGGTCCACACAGGCTTCTCTCCCATCTCTCCCTCCTCGAACCAGCCCAGCTCAGAAGGCGCCGTTTTGAATATGCATCTCGACTGCATTTCCACGAGGGACCCACAGGGAGTACAAGCGGAGAGCAGCTTTCGGCATTAGCATGTCAAGAGAGAAGGGTCCTTTTGGTTTTTGGGTCCCACTGCAGATGCTCTGCCCCACTTGTTCATTACAATTGCATTTCATCAGCTTGATGATGTCCACATGTCAATTGAGTGTGAGGATTTTGCACACAAAGGAGCCTCTGGGAAAAGGACTTCATCGGCTAATCAGCTGATTATCATACCTCAAATGGGCTGCAGAGCTCAGTTCCAAACGCCAGTCAGAGAGGAGAGGTAGAGTAGACGGGCACCGGATGGCCCCAGATAGACAGGCTGCTGCAGGCTGATTAGACTAGCTCCTTTACGAGCACACATAGAGGAATGCAAAGTGGGCAAATGAAATTCAGCACCAGCAGGACAAATAAAAGAGAACAACGAAAGCATTTGTGGTTGTAACCCTGAGGTGTAGATTGATTTACTCACCGTTTCAGTGATGCATGGAGTAAATGTATCTTTCCACCAATTCGGTGCCCTTTGAGAAGTGTGACTTGGTCAAGAAAATACTTTCAATTTCGAAATTCTGTCATGAAGAGCAGATGTACAACTTTATAAAAAAATCCTGTTTTCCCATCTCAAAAAAAATGTGGACTATAGTAAGTGCCAAATAAAGTAACGGGGTTGACCATAACAGGGCTGACCATAACAGGGTTGACCATAACAGGATTGACAATGTCTTCGTAAATCCCCTTGTGACAGGGGGAATGGAAGCTTGTTGTGTACAACAAGGAGTGGCAATTCATTTCAAAAAATGTGTTAAAACATTTCAAGTCTCTATGGGCAACAGGGTTGGCGTGTTATGCTTGACCCTCACATTTTTACCACCAGAAAATGGCAAAACAGAGTAGAATTAGTTCACCTGCTCTTACCCTATGATTTGACTAGTAGATGTTTTATGTTTCTTTAGAAAATAAATCTTTAAAAAGGAATAGTTTCACCGTATTCAAAAAAGGGTTCAGTTCACATAACGGGGTTGATCTTAAAATGAGGGAGACAGATGTAAACTAATCACTAGTCACAGGAAATAGATCATCTTCAGAAATAGTTAGTCAAAGCAACAAAATAACTCGGGCTTTACAATGATGGTGAAAATCTTGGATTGAAATCTTCCTAGAAGTGACGCAGGGTTGACAAAGGGACATGGCATAATGCTTCATTTGGGCACCTTACCAAGCCTTTATTCCTATAAAACAATTTCATTTATTGAATGATTTGGGTATTCAACAACTAATTCACGACTTCGGTTCAATTACTTGAATTCCACGTTTGTTTGTTTTTCTGTGAGCCCAACGTGACGTTTCTCTTGAGAGAAATCAAATCATTCACGAGAGAAATTAAGTCAAGAACTATGTGGGACGCTGGGCTGAAGTAGTTGTAGTATTCATTAAGCAAATATATTCAAATATTCAACCTAGTTTAGTGCAGAAATGTGGTAATTAACTACAATGACCATACTCCATTGCACCTGTTTTTTTCCAGCTCAGACAGAGACCGATCAGAGAGGAAGAGGCGAAGCGAGAGGTTTCATTCTCGCCAGATTGTGTCAAAAAAGAAGCCCAATGCATTTCTATGAGTTTATTTTGGACCTAAGCTTTCGCCTGCCTTTCTGCCTTTGGTACAACGACTCCCATTGTTAGGGCGGAGACATGAGGATCTCATCATTATACAGATCTTTGGACGGATACACTTGTACGCCTTCTACGTTAGGTTAGATACAAACAGACTGCATGAGAGAGGAATGTACACAACACAACGACGAGAGGGGATAGAGACAGTTTGCGAAAGTATGCCTTATCTACTTTGAGGAGCTAGTAGAATGATTTTGTCAAACAGCTTTGCAGCATTCGTCAGACAACTCTGTAGCATACTAGGATGACTGAAGACAGTACAGTATGGAGGACATAAATAACGTTAGATGGTCTGGCTGGCTGCTAATGCCTGAGCAGAGATGAGGTGATGACCTTAAGGAAAGAAAAATAATAAAGTCATATACACAACTGAAATATTGTATTATTTCTTAGTCATTTCCTCTTTTTCTATTGATGTCTACCCATTGTGGACCTGACAGAGACAATGGAATATTTTCAATGTTTTTGCATTTGAATGTTCACTACTGTTGGCTTTGGAATTCCCATAAAAAAAACTTCAAAATTATTGTAACATTAAATGCATTATCAAAAATCGATAACCGTGCAATTTTTTTAAAATAATCGAACCGACAATATCTGTAAACCATATTCTTTCTTTCCAAGCCGTTGACTGTCACATTTACCATGTAACAGGCAATAGATTATAATGAAAACCTTTTCATTACTGTGCTCAATAAATAAGGTTGCATGATCGCATTGTTCATTGTTTAGCTATTTCTTGTGTTTAGTCGAGGCTCTATCGAGGCTTTTGATGTGTAATAAATTCATGTATATTGCACATATGGTATGTTTTTTTATTTTTTTATTCCGAATCTCATTGTGTGGCTCATAATCCATCATACATCTTCCCCGTTGCATGTCCTCAAAGGGCACATCTCTCTGTTCTCATCCCCTTTTGTTTGAATGGAGATAGCCTAGCCAGGCAGCCACACACACTGGAAGTCACAAGTGACCGGAAAGCCCAATTATAAAGTCTGCAATCTGCATTGTTCTTGGAGCAAAGAAGAATCAATGTGCTGAAGGCATATCCCCATCACAAGACCTAATGATGTCTTTCTGGACCACAGCCTTGCACACTGCATAGTAATCTTCTGCTAATTAAGTTTATAATGCTCAGGCAGGCCTCCGCATCAGCACTATTCCAGGGAGGACAGTGAAGTTATTTATTTATCTCGCTGTGCTCTATTGTTACTGCTATTATAATTAAAGCAAAATTATTCAAATAGAAGAAGGATTTATTGGAATTAGTGTTGACTGTAAGCATGAGCCAGGGTTGTATTTTCAATCATGAGGCCAAATGAATTCAAATTGAATGCACCCCATATATCAGTCAGGAAAAGTGTTGCTCTCCTACTTAGCTTTCTCAGAAGCTCTTGGTGAATTGTAAAGCCCTGTTGAGAGTCATCAAAGTAAAGCAACGGGAGTGGTACTGTATCCACATGGCTCTGCAGCGCCCAGGTTGCCGGATCAATAACAGCAGCCATATTCTCTATGTAATGCCTTTGTGCTCCATTCACTCATGTGGCCATATTAAAATAGTTCAATAAGCTGGATTCATTGCTGCAGTCAGTGGAACCATAGTAAACAAGAGCGGGAGTATATGCAGGCAGTCACTTGGACAGACAAGGTGTCTGTGGGACACAGGCTCAGAGGAACTAGAGGACAAATACTCCAGCTCAGCTCACCTCAAACAGATCAGTATTGTGTCCCTGGCTTACAGAAGAGGCAGCCCTTGGGCTACTTTGTGTGAATACTCCATGATGGAGACAAGCGGACTGAAAGATACAAGTATCCGTTTCTCAAAGGAACACTGCAAAATGCTCTGCCAAGACAGATACACTACATCACCAAATGTATGTGGACACCCCTTCAAATGAGTGGATTTGGCTATTGCCGTTGCTGACAGGTGTATAAATTCGAGCCCACAGCCATGCAATCTCCATAGATAAACATTGGCAGTAGAATGGCCTTACTGAAGAATGCCATCATAGGATGCCACCTTTCCAACAAGTCAGTTCAAATTTTTTGCCCTGCTAGAGCTACCCCGGTCAACTGTACGTGCCGTTATTGTGAAGTGGAAATGTCTAGGAGCAACAACGGCTCAGCCGCAGAGTGGTAGGCCACACAAGCTCACAGAATGGGACCACCAAGTGCTGTAGCGCGTAAAAATCATCTGTCCTCAGTTGCAACACTCACTACCGAGTTCCAAACTGCCTCTGGAAGCAACATCAGCACAATAACTGTTCGCTGGGAGTTTCATGAAATGGGTTTCCATGGCCGAGCAGCCGCACACAAGCCTAAAATCACCATGTGCAATGCCAAGCGTCAGCTGGAGTGGTGTAAAGCTCACCACCATTGGACACCGGAGCAGTGGAAACACGTTATCTGGAGTGATGAATCACCCTTCACCATCTGGCAGTCCAATGGATGAATCTGGGTTTGGCGAATGCCAGGAGAATGCTACCTTCCCCAATGCATAGTTCCAACTGTAAAGTTTGGTGGATGAATACTAGTCCGGGGCTGTTTTTCATGGTTCAGGCTTGGCCCCTTAAGATTTCCCTTCACTGGAACTAAAGTTACAGCATACAATGACATTCTAGACGATTCTGTGCTTCCAACTTTGTGGCAACAGTTTGGGGAAGGCCTTTTCCTGTTTTGAAAGTGACAATGCCCCTGTGCACAAATTGAGGTCCATACAGAAATGGTTTGTCAAGATGGGTGTGGAAGAACTTGACTGGCCTACA
The DNA here is from genome assembly GCF_057628025.1 of Oncorhynchus mykiss. Lineage (NCBI taxonomy): Eukaryota > Metazoa > Chordata > Actinopteri > Salmoniformes > Salmonidae > Oncorhynchus > Oncorhynchus mykiss. The sequence goes on along the minus strand of NC_143024.1, from coordinate 61,746,551 downwards.
CAGAGCCCTGACCTCAACCCCATCGAACACCTTTGGGATGAATTGGAACGCCGACTGCGAGCCAGGCCCGATCGACCAACATCCGTGCCCGACCTCACTAATGCTCTTGTGGCTGAATGGAAGCAAGTCCCCGCAGCAATGTTTCAACATCTTGTGGAAAGTCTTCCCAGAAGAGTGGAGGCTGGGATCAACTCCATATTAATGCCCATGATTTTGGGAAGAGATGTTCGACGAGCAGGTGTCCACATACTTTTGGTCATGTAGTGTACTTCTTATAAGCTACAATGGTATTTGTCAATCTGAATCTATCTGATCTGTGTCCCACATGCAGTATTTGCACATGTGAATACCATACATTACCTTTTATTATCTTAGGTTCCAAAGGTTAATTTCACCACAAGTTATCAGTCATTTAATTTAAGAATGTGGATCTTCAAACTTTCCTTTTTTAAAGGGGTAGTAACTTTTGGTCTTTGTCTTCTCTCAGGGAGGTTAGTAGCTTTCCACCTCTCCTGGCAGACCGTTAACTGACAAGCTTCTAGCATTTGGCAAGATGTTATCCCACAGCCCAACTCATCTCCAGCCCTGACAGCCCAACGCACCTGCCAAAGGAACTTCTTCATACCTCCACTATATTGCTGTGAGTGAGCAGCGCTCAAAGCTAAGGTAACTGTTTCATGCCCCTCACAATGGAAGATTTCTTTGTGTTCACATATAGTTCCCTTTTTTTCCTTGATTAGACAGAGGGAGTTTAGGTCTAGGAGACTTTCATGGCTAATGAGACAATGGATAGGGTTTTTAAAAAATGTATTTTCCATTTCAGGTCTCCATTTGTCTGTGTGCCGAGCAGACGCACTGTTGGAATTCGAGGAAGAAAATACATTTGATCAATGTCATATTATCCCGGTTTAGTAATCACATAATGGAATTTGGCTAAACTTATTGAGGAGAATAGAGTCCTTATGGAGTGTTGCCTCTCAATTGCAAGGTGCTGGTATTAGCCTTAAGAACTCGTATGGCTCTCTGTCTCCGATGGAGTGATGCAATTGGACACAGCTGAAGAGGTAGATGAGAAGAATTTAATTTGCTCTCCTTTCTACCTCGCTGCCTACAGACGTGAGGCCTTTTCTCTAATGCAGCCATGACCATGATAGATAAGCCTGCATAAGTCTACAAAGCCCGCTTCAATGCAAGTGAGATTAGTACATGGTCTCCCTCTGTGGACACCCCTCGGCACTAAGGGTGACCCTGGCCTTGGTGACAGGACAGCTAACCACGCTGGCCTCAGGGAAAGCAAGACACTTCAACACGCTAGCATGTTCCATAATTAGCCATAATGGCGTCTGACTACAGGACAGGTTAATGAAACCTTGCCTAGATGAAGGAACTAGGGGCTTATGGGTAGAGAAAACAGCAGGGCTCTGCTAAGAGCCCGATGATAGCAATTTGCAGAGTGAGTTATTTCCCATAACCTCGACGCAGCGAGTACTTTGAGCGTGTTGTGTTCTTAAATAGGGTATAGTGTTCCATTTCACAACCATTAATATGCATGGAACGGCTAATGAGGCTGAACCAACTAAGATAATAAGATTCTGGTGCTGCAGCACCACACGCTGCATTAATACTGTGTGACTTTGTGTTGAGGCATTTGTCTCCAGATGCCGTTGGACATGGGCAAAAATGGGACTCTAAAGAAATCTGTTCATTGGAACATGGATACAGTAATTTTGATATGCATTTTACAGTAATTGCACCATTAAAATGCTTGAGGAAAGACGTATTTCATCCACTGAGCATTAGTTTAGGCTTTTCTGGGGTATTACGATGCATAACTAGTTAGTCTTTTTAGGTTTTCATTTGTGCTCTACACTCATAATTCTGTACAGTCAAATAGGATACTGAAATAACCGATTTATTGTAGTGTTGTACTATTAATTGGTATTTTATGTACATGAAGACTAATCACAAAATGGCTGATCTATCAAAAACAGTTCCGAGGTGTATACATGGGTTTGTGTTTGCCTTCATCTTGAGGAGAGACGATCATAGTAAACACTCAACATCTTCATCTGGCCAACTCTACATAAAGTATCGGCGATGATAAGCACTAATGGATTGTTATGAGCTAATTGTTACGTGTGTTTTAATTGCAAATGCTTTCAGGTTTGCATTTGTTACCGAAGGATAGGAACCAAGTGAGCAGGGTCCACACGCGTATGTAAAAGAAAAGCATCATTGATTTCTCACATTTCATCTCTCATCGAAGTAGAACAAGTGGGGAGTGAGGTTTTAGAGGTCGCGCACCAAAGGACTGTCAAGTTGTTGGGTGTCATTAAACGTTACTATAAATATAAGTAAGCGTAGCATGATTTCTGCCAGGAAACTGGTCCTCTCCCTGTCAGCAATTTTTTCCGCATTGAGAAGGGGGTGCGTTACGTTGTCTCCTCTCAGTAAATAATGTGTCCTCATTCAGTCACTGTGAGGAGAAAGAGCATTTGACTACAATGGGCTATTATTGGCTATCATGGGGATGAAACAGACTCTCAGGAGAGACTGGGAGACTTTGGGAGCTGGAAATGGCTGCTGTTCATCACATCATGTTGTAGACAGGGTTTTCCTCTTCAGAAACGTTAGGTTCCTCATGATAACTTACACTTAAACCTCTTAGATTGCACAGCGCTGTTTCACTATTGCTTAAATAAGAATGACATCACAATGTTTAGATACTGGACCACTAACCCCCTTCCCCAAATGGATGAATCCCTCTCCCTGGCTGGACCCCTTCATGCTCTTCCTCCCTGTTATGGACACTCACCCTGGGCCTGAACGGACCCCTTCTATAGAGCCTCCCACCTTGACTGAACCCCTTCTCCCCCTCCCTCCCCTGTTAAACAGTACGTACCCTCACCCCTCCCGCTGGCTGGATCCCTCTCTCCCCCTCCCCCGTAGCCTGGACCCCTCTCTCCCCCCGCCTTCCTCCAGAATGAACCCCTCTCTCCACCTAGCCTGGACTCCTCTCCCCCTTACCCCCCCCCCCCACCTTTCTCCAGAATGGACCCCTCTCTCCCCCCTCCATCCCTCTGACTGGACTCCCTCTCTCTACCCCCTCCCCTTCTAGACTGGATCCCTCTTTCTCCCCTCTCTCCCCCTATTCCTTCTTTCAGAATGGACCCTTCTCCCCCTCCCCTTCTAGACTTGATCCCCCCCTCCACCCCTTAGCCTGGACCCCTCTCTCTCTCTCTCCTGAATGGACCCCTCTCCCCCTCCCCTTCTAGACTTGACCCCCCTCCCTTCCCCCCTCCCTCCAGAATGGACACCTCTCTCCCCCTTTCCCCTCTAGAATGGACCCTGCTGTCCCCCTCACTCCTCTAGAATGGACCCCTCTCTCACCCTCCCTCTCCCTGGCTGGACCCCTCTCTCCTGTGCGGGGCCTGGCTGTCAGGCCCTCTCCTGTGAGTGCGGCTGCTGTGATTTCCTCTGGGCCATCAGGTGGGCTGCAGCTAACTAGCCAAGCCTGAGACAGGGTGACCTCAAGCCTCAACATGATGGGTCTGAATCAACAATGTGTTCGCCTAAACAGGGAGGGAGAGACCAAACAACTTAGAGGGCTGCCAGCAAGTAAACCAACGCCCCTGCATCTCAAAGTTGTTTATGTACCTGAGGAAATACTACAAGTAAGCATTGCATTCTTCTCCCAATCTTTTTAGTAACTGGTCATTTCCATCTTGGATTTCAAAACGCTGTTGTTTTGCGTGTGTTTATCACATGGGTTTTGTCGCAGTGGTGCTTCACAGTAGGTGTATTGTAAATCAAACGGCTGTTGCTTGAACTGTCGTTATAGCGATCATTAACACTTGTGGTACCATCAGTGGATGGCAGGTACTTCATTACCGGATGCTTTGCTGTGTTTCAGAGGCCCTGATGTATTTTTCTCTTTCAGAACAATTTCTAGTGTATGCAAAATCCATATTAGCCTGTCTGATTACAGGAAGCTCAGCTTTAATGAGTTCTTTCAGTGGCACGCTTTCAGATGGAACTCATTAAGGCTAATCATACTGTAGTAGGAGTTTTAAGGAGGAATTTATACCCAGGCTTGGTCTTTCTAATTGATTTTACCCGGCCAAAAGAAACATTTAAGTGGGTCAGATTGGATTGCTCTAATAAACAAATGTCACTCTTCCAGTCAGTAAGACACATCCAGTTAATTGGACAGAGAGAAATAACTATTAAGCAACATTTCGGAATTAAGCACTTTATCATATCCCTTTGTTTTTACAAATCACAGCCTCTATTGTGTAATGTGCACATGGGGTAGTTAGCATTTTGAAGTGCTAATCAGATTTGATGAGGGCGTTACTGAAGAGCTTGAGTCTTGCCGCAATCCCTCTGTTCTCTCCCGGGCCCTCCTTTTCTCAAAATGTTTCAAACTTTTTCTCCTCCACAATTCCCTGGAGCTGGCCTCCCATCATATCTGAAATGCGCTTACAGCAGTGGCCGTCTTTTGCTTGAGAGCTCTTTGCCTTATGCTTCCATCAGAGGAGTGTAAGTCTCACAGATGCACTGCTTAACAATGCCATCCCCCGCTCCCATCAGAAGGGGGAAGGTTGCGGAGCTGCGCCCTGCAGAATAAGGGGGGCAGGTCCCCTGTGATTGGCGAGAGCTGAACATCGATGCCAGCTTCCATCTGTCATGATAGCCTATCTCTGAACCTTCAATCTGTCAAAAGCTTGCAGCCTAGCTGAAGGCTCCAGGAGATTTGGCGTGCTAAACAGATTTGACAACAGGCATTATCACTGCGAGGGGCCTAGGCGAAAAACGCCATCAACGTGTTAATTGTGGCTGGAGATGTAAACTGTCACTTCTCATCTCATTTAACAATCGCATTGCCAATTTCTCCACACCTTTTTTTATTTACTTTAACCAAACATATGGGAAGGTTTAGGCACCCTCTGTCCCCCTCTCGGTTGGTGGGGACCAAAAGCTTCTGTACTGTGGTTTTCAGAGAGATTTAGGCAACACTGTAGTACCACTGAGAGCAGAGATGATAAGAAAGTCTCATGTTGTCTGCTTGTAGTATCATATGAAAACAAAAACAAAAAAGCAGAAATATTTTTGCCCATGAAATTTAAGGGTGGTCAACCATTGTACGCTCACTTAAAAGTAATGTGTGTTTAATGCTTTTGTTCCCTTCTTGTTGTCCTTATCTTGTTCCTTTCATCAAATGAGTGTGAATTGCTACAATTAATGATGAAAGCAGCCTATTATATGTAACCAGTCCCCTGACAGGTCTTCATGGTGATGCTTGGTTTAACCCCCAGGCTGTGCTAATGGGATCTAGCAGCAGGTGACTGGTAACACACACACCCACACCCCGCTGACCCTTAACCCCTAGAGACAGTCCCCCAGCCCAGCCAGCCAGCCCCCCTCCAATTGGCTGCTCAGCGCCCAGTATGAGCGCTAGCTGTTTGTTTGTTTACGGTGTTAATCTGCCTAGTCACTCTCCCCCGGTAAGACCTGACTTTAGCATAGAGAAGCAGGTCTGTAATCATGCCAGTCCTGGCTGACTCCCCTTTGTGTTTTTTTCTCTTCTGTAGAGTCAGAATGTATGTACACATACATATGCAATGGCCAATGCAAATAAAGCCCAGGCTAGCAGACACAGACAGCAGCAGCAGTAGCAGCATCTTGGAGATGACAGACGACAGCCAGACGAAAGGCCATCCCCCTTACATCCCCCCGTACTCAGGTCCACTCACAACACTGATTGTCAGACCAGACCACGAGAGCCTCTGTGTGTCTGATGAAACATGTTTCCAGTTTTTGTAATTATTGAGATCATTTTTGCTATTGATGATGACTAATTGTCAGAACGAAAGCAGCATGAATTGATAGTTAATGTACAATATTTTATTTTGCTATAATAATTAGCCTGTTTTTTCCTATTACTGAGTGTACTTTGGTCTCTCAGCATTGACTAATGATGAAACCATTAATTGTGGTCCAGAGGTGACTAAGGTGATCATGACATTTTTAACGATCCGTCATTATATCATCAGCAGAGGACCTTGCTGAGCTTCTGATCCACCCATCAGCAGAAATGGCTTGTGTAAAGGGCTCCCATTACGTATGGACAGTGGAGCTGTCAGAGGAGCTAGCTAGTTTAGCCAGGTGAGGCCATGGTGTCACCCCGTCCTTCCTGTGCCCCTGTCCGTCAAGATCAGAGCTGCTGCTAACTGAGGCAGGGCTGCTCTCTCAGCTTTATTTGGTGCTCCGCCCTGTCGTCCCTCCTCTCCGCAAATCACTATAGAGACCATCCATTTCCACCTCTACGCTGATGGGGAAGACGACGCACTGGGAGCCTGAAACGGTGTTGTGTTGGTCGGCTGGGGGGGTGAGGAACACACCGAGACCAGAGCAGGAGCAGAGAGGCCGGGAGGGGATGGCTTTGTTATCCTGGTAATTAAGGACAGAGTGGCTCTCATTCAGGGCCTGGACAGGATGTGGCAAATTACTGTATTCTTTGTGTGGAAAAGCTGCTCCCTCTCTGCTCTTTCCATCCTCAGGGGACCTCATCATCTTCCCTAACAGTCAGAATGGGATTTTGTACCCTCTATTCCCTCACCTTCCTCTTCTTTCTCAGTGTCTTCTTCTCCCTCGTTCACCCTGTCTCTTATCTCTGTCACCCTCTCATTGAAATGTAGACCTATTTCCCAAGCTAACATTTCTAGAGACCTATATGTTAGGATGTTTTGTTATTTTCCCCAATTCAGTTTAGTTTATTTGATTGCGAAATTTGAATTTTGAAGGAAAATAACTCTGATATTACGGTTTCAGTCTTTAGCTAGAGTTCTGACAGTGCACAATTCAAGGGAGTGACTTTGCATATTTTTTTAACATAACAATAGGCTAATTCTAAGAATATTTTTCTCAGCTTAAATTGACGCTGATAATTGTTTCTAGAGAGGAACAGGAAGCCCAAAAGATAAACCCCAAGACGTGCAGAACGTCAGCGGCACAGTCACTGAATAGATGACATACAAATAGAAAATGGTAATTTATGTGTAAATCCCTATCTGGAGAGATCCGAGGAAATACAGCCCACCAAGTCCCACTGAGGCCACTGGAGAAATATTTTGTAGCTCAGAAATCACTGCATAATGTCTGGGAAAAAGGATAATATGCTTTTCCCTCTTTTTGTTTGGCTGTTTTGTCCCTGCCTCCTTAGGAAACGGTGCTCAGGTGGGGACGGGGGAAAAGGTGCCCCTCACAGCAAGCCTCAGCAGCAGCAGTATGGCAAGAGGGAGAACACTCTGGGGTTTAAAAGTACCCAAAGCATCCTGGGTAATTAGCCATTACGGCGCTGTCACAGAGGGTTCTGCAGTCAATACAGAGATAATTTGGGCAATGGTGAATGACAGTGCTGTCCAGGCTTTTGGGATGATCAAGGACAGATCCAGCTGCACCAGGCATCTGTCAGGCCCATGAATCACTTCTCCAGCCAGCAGCTGGGTGAGTGGAGCAGAGAGAATCGCTGGAGAGGCATGTGCAGACACACAAATAAACATGTTCCTCGCTCCCCTCGCCAAACCCGGGAAATGGCTATTAAAGAGCTGCCGTTACAGAGCACCGGGTGGAAAAGCCTTGTTACCTTCGGATGTTAAATGAATGACATTGGGAATAAGGTGAGGAATGAAACACAGACCAAGGGGACATTTTCTCCTGTTATGTCATTCAATATGTGCAAATAGAAATAAAGGAGCGGCACACATGCGAAACCGCATAATAAAACAAAAACAAGACAAATTCATGGCAAAATGATCATGTTAATGAACCGTAGCATCTTGATGTTGAGCAGGCTTGCTGTGTATAGGCCTTGTTGAAGTCATTATCCTATCACCAGGCTGCCAACGGTATCATTATTTTCATTGGAAAGATTTTGAATATCATAACTGGTTTATAATGAAGGTTCTGTCAGTTTTTATTGCCAACATACTGCAGCAAGATACCTGAGCTAGCTTCGAGGCCTAGCTGGTTTAGATATAATAGCTACAGCAGTTGCTATTGTCAATGAATGTGTTTTACTTTCGGGTATTGCGCTTAATGGAATGGCTTGACGTCATTGGCGAGACAGAGAGCCTTTGACGCGGTGATGACCCTGTCAGGTGAGTTGTCGTTTGTTTTATCTTACATAGCTGTGGTTGTGTTGGAGAGAGTTTTTGTTCCTCTCTATAATATACAAGTCTACCATTAGCGCAGTATATTTAATCATGTCTGTAGAAGCTCCTCAGTTCTGGTACTGGGGTTTCTTATCATACTTTAATCAATATCTCTCTAACAATGGTAACAAAATGCAGCCGCTACTTGCAGCAGAGCTGGAGTGTACATGTATTATGGATAACAAGGTCTGGGGAAATGGCGCTGGATAGAAACACTGTTAATGAGATGGAATCTTTTTTTATTTTTTTTTATGTGGTTTTGTTATAAAAAACAGTCCCGTACAAATGAGTTGGTATTTTGTTTATAGTTATTTGACAAGCACAATGTTACCTTGGCCGAGGCAGTCAAGTGTGAGTCACGTGGTGTATGGCCCTCTCTAAAATACTTTTCAAGCCAATTCGACTAAACGACTTGAAAAACGACTTGAATGAAACGACTTGATAAAACGACTTGATAAACGACTTGAATCCTCGCCAGGAGTTTATTTAATCCGTTTCCATTATAGTCTGGCAGTGACCTAGTGCAGCACCTCAGAATAGGGACGGTACTTGTAGAATAAGTCAACTTCCTGCACCGTAACTACCACCATTCATCTAAGAACGGCATTAGCTTCATGATAAAGACAATGAAACCGCCTATCCATCTTCCATAGAATGACTATGTAGATGCACAACTGTGACAGTCAATTAAAAATGAAAGATATTGCATTCTTTTTACTTTTAGTGGAATGCTTATATTCAATTTCAAATATGTAAATACCTGGCAGGGATTCAAAGCTGTTTTCCAATTTATTTTCCCATTTTTCTCCAAAGTGAAACACCATAAACTGTGAATATTTACCTGCCATTTACCATAGCTGGTGCTGGTGGCTTCTCCTGCGTGACTGCCGTATGACCACATTTAGTATTCCTCAGGGATCCATTCCCGTGCATGCCTCTATAAAGGGAATTTGCAGAGAGGGAAGTGTACATGTTATATCGGTCGTTTGCTGTACAAGGAGATTTTCCTCCAAACTGCATTTTAAATGATAAGTTGTTCCCCATTACTCTGCTGAGATAAACATTTAAATGCCCTTTAATTAGTGTGTCCTTCGCTTTCTGTCGATAGGCCGCTGGTAACCACTCAGAGACCTAATGACTCTTGATTGAAGTGGTTTAAGTGGAACACAATGGGAAAGATCCCATCATCTGTATCCAGAAGGGGAAAACAACCCAAATACGTGTCATTTTGTTCCCCTAATAGATATTGCACACGTCTACTATTAAAAATAGATAATAATGATCACTTAGCACTGTTGTAGTTGTGCGAAACCATGGTTTTATTCCAGTAAGAACTTGGATGGTATACCATCAGTGTCTCTGGGAATATTAACGAGCTCATTTTCATATTTGTTCTAAAATATTTGTGTCACATATTTCATATTTTGTGTCATACGAGCAAAGCTGCAAAAGATATTTATGTATTCATCACCAGGTCAGTACAGTCATTATGCCATACATACATTTGCAGTAATTCACAGGTACTCTTGAAATAGCACAGAAAGAGTATTCTGACATTCTTCTTAAGCGGAGGTCAATGTAACGGTTTGAAGTTAAACAGAGGTGCTGAGAGCTCAAATGTAACCAGTGTAGGAAAGGGATGAGCAATTAAAAAAAAAAAAACTTTCCAAGGAAACTTAATGTCCCTGTTCTCCTGTACATTGTCGCTGGCTTGGGTGAAACTTTCTGTCCCAATTACACATTTCAGCCTGTCTGTTTCACATCTCCTACACTCCCTCATTATCCCCCGGGCCACCTCGCAGTCTGCTCAGTGTTACATTAGTAAAATAGACCCTTTTGATTTGTTCTCAACCGCATAGACATTTAGGGAAAAGAAAGAAGAGAGGGTGAGGGATAAGTTCTCGGTGGTCTGGAGTGGAGCTCGGCGTGCTGAACGTATCGACTGGGAATTTAAGCGCCACTTTCCCCCCCCCCAAGAAAACGACATCTGATTCAAGGGCAAGCCATTTAATGTAGCCTTAAGACATTTTGTTTTCCACTATGCCCACTATGTGTCCGATATTGGGAGTCCCAATCTGTTGGTAGATGAAAGACAGTGAAACTGCTTTTAAAATACACACATTATAGCAACAACAACTAAAAGTGTGGATTGCAGTATCTGAAACAAACCAAAAAGTGCACCTTATGAACAAATCCCTGTACGGGCTACCCTAAGTCCCATTGTTCTGACATTAAGTCAGGCTTATTAGTACTGTTGGGTTGTACCTTCTTGGCCATAATTCAGGCAAGAAATGACAGCAATAAGAAGCTGATCATGCCGGGTCACTCTGGAAGAGTGCGGCCCCTGCCTCTGCCTCCCTTAATTAAAGCTACACAGCCCTCCTTCATCTTTGCATATTGTGTGGCTGGGACATTGATACTCATTATTTCTTAAGTCTAAACACCAAGACTGTGTCAAGAATGCATCCATCACCGAAGGGCTGCTTGTAGTCAGCAGAAACACTTCTGTCCTGTCAGCAAATTCGGCAATTTGCAATTTTCTACGGGGTCTGACATGTTTTTATTGCTGAAGATCACTTTCAAATGCGAAGATCATGAGGACGCTGCCTTGTTAGTCCTCTCTCCTGGCCCCCTGCTCTAATGACTGTCATTAACAGGGCTGCATTAGAGAGACACCTCAGGAAGCATTGGAGTGTTCATTTGCATGGCACTAATACGGGGGATGCTGTGCTGTGAGAGGCTAGCCATGAGTGCTGCTCCCGCCGACTTGGCAAGCCCTCCTGTTCCGTTCTTAACTGCGCCAGGGCCTATTCTCCCATTCATTATGTGCCTAAAGCTTGAGTTATCCTCTCCTTGGTGCGCGGATGAATGTTATTAAAGGCCTAGCCTTCTGACACGGTTCTAATGAAAAATAGGATGTTTCTGAAGGTTATGTTGCCAGCCAGCTCAGAAATGCCTGCTTCATTTTCCCCAGCCTAACACAGGGCAGTGTAATTCCCACCTCCTGATACATATTTTCTGTTTAAGTTCTGTGGCTCTGTGTGCCAGAGCCTCATCATAAAGAGACCTTTATTATCTCACTTTCTCTGTCTCTCTCTCCATGCTCATCATAAAGAAACCTTTATTATCCCACTTTCTCCGTCTCTCTCCATGCTCAGCAAGAAGAGACCTTTATTATCTCACTTTCTCCATCTCTCTCCATGCTCAGCAAAAAGAGACCTTTATTATCTCACTTTCTCTCTCTCTCCATGCTCAGAAAAAAGAGACCTTTATTATCTCACTTTCTCCGTCTCTCTCCATGCTCAGCAAAAAGGCCAGACTGGACTTTTTGGCACATTACAAAATTGCGAGACCCTAGAACTAGGCTACTGTAATGTTTTGGAATGGTGGCCGCCAATATGGGCTTATAACATGGAGACATTGTTTCGTTTTTGTTTTGCTGCAGAAATGGCTGCAAATAGGCAGATATTGCTGACTTAAATTTTACGACTATCAACCTTGCTATCACCAATTGAATTTGCTCCTCGATAGAACACAGTCATTTCTTAAACACAAATTTGGCACTATTTCCCGTCGAACATTGCATGCTACATTATAATGCCGTGTATAAAATTGAAATCCTTTTCACGTTATTGTGGGGCGACATCCTTCGAAAGATAAAAATACGGTGCAGTCTTTCTCCAGACGACGCAGGGTTGCGTGACAGCGACAGAGAAACGAGTGCTCAGCAGTAGGATCAGATTGCAGACTGTTTAAAGGCCAGTCAGAAGTGGCAGGTCATGTTAAAGTTGACCCCGCCCGCCCACACTGACACTCCCCAGCCCAGGCCTATAAACCTGTCCCCTCCTCCTCCTCCCCCGCTCTCTGCCCCACCAGGCCAACCCGTCTGACTCAGAACCACATGAGAGGCCAGCACAGTCACACACAATATGCCAGGGTGCTAACATTTGGGATTGTGTTTGTACAGACTTCTCCAGTTGCTTTAAAGACTATGACTCAGTGTTCTGATACTTATTTAAAGATGAGAAAAAAAAATGCTCAGTCTGGATACTGTTATGGTCATACCGAGCATCACACCTTCTATTCATTTAAGCTTTTAATATATACTCTACAGAGGAGAAGTATGTGGTCTGCATAAATTACCCCAAGGACATATATCATCCTTCTGCAGCCCCCCCACAATGCATCGATTATTTATCACAGCCAATGTGGTGGAGATGCTAGTATAACATACAGTATGCCTTCTCTATTTTCATATCTAACCAATCAAAGTCAAATGAAGTCACACATCACAACAGACCCCTGCTCCGTAGGCCAATGGGTAAAAGTTACAACGACACCAGAGCCTGAGTGATTTCCATCATACGCCGGAGTCAGAAGACTGGCGTCAACATCAGAGGGCAGTGAAAATCACCTCAAGGTATAGGGATCTATCATTACCCACTGACTTGTCCTGACAAGGAAAAGCAACGTGTCAAAAGACAACAAACTATTCCGCGTCGCCCATTTTGTTATGAAAGAGTCCAAATGTAGGCTACATTACATGCTATTTTGAATGTCCCTCCACAAAACCTTGTTTGTGGCTCTATTTGTTTTTCCTTGTGAGTAGCCATGTGCTGGTTATGTCACGGTCACAGCTACATGATGTGACATCATGCCAATGTGTTGCTGCCACATTGGGAAAGTCTTTATGAGTTTGCAGTATTGCATGGTACATGCATTCTACAGGCAGCAGGCCCAGTCTGCAGTCCTGTCTACTAGGCAGCAGACCCAATCTGTAGTCCTGTCTAATAGGCAGAAGACCCAGTCTGCAGTCCTGTCTAATAGGCAGAAGACCCAGTCTGCAGTCCTGTCTAATAGGCAGAAGACCCAGTCTGCAGTCCTGTCTACTAGGCAGCAGACCCAGTCTGCAGTCCTGTCTAATAGGCAGCAGACCCAGTCTGCAGTCCTGTCTAATAGGCAGCAGATCCAGTCTGCAGTCCTGTGTAATAGGCAGAAGACCTAGTCTGTAGTCCTGTCTAATAGGCAGAAGACCCAGTCTGTAGTCCTGTCTAATAGGCAGCAGACCCAGTCTGTAGTCCTGTCTAATAGGCAGCAGACCCTAAACACAGCTGTTCCAGGGTCAACCGCTGAGACCTTTAGGGTTTGGCCGCCACCTCTTACTGGACATAAATCACAGCAGACATCGAGCCCCCCCAAAAAGCAGCAGTATGTGGGTGTTCCCCTTGCCGAAACACTTGAGTTACAGGCTGATAGCAGTGCCTCGTCACTTTAATGGCAATTCTATGGAACCTGGGTTTAAACATGTATTGGGGCTGCCACCCGGGCAGACTTGTTCAAAGGGGCCACGGTGTGTAGGCTATATAGGCTCCACTGATTGGTTTGAGAAGCCCATGAACACGATCACAGTACACACTATTCTCTTGAAGCTGAGAGCCAGTCCAGTACGGCTGTGAATGGTACTTACAGTCACTAATCCTTTGAGTTGTGAAGTAAATTAAAAAGCATTATAGTATCTTTGCAGGGACAAAACAATGACATGATGTTAAGCACCTGGTTAACGTCATTTACAAGTCAGGCTGTGATTGTGTCTGGCACCTGTGGCGTTTTTTAAAGCACGCCACATATCCTCTCTGTGGTACACCAGTGTGGTTTGTTAGGGTTGTTTTTGAAGCTGAGACTCCACTTGTCAGATTATGCCACATTTCCATTTGACTTTCATAAGCTGTTTACGCTTCAGAAATTGTGGCAATAGCTTGTCTCTTGTGCAAAGGCTTTTACATATGTTGCGTTTCTGGAAATTGCTGGCCCAGTTATAGCAATAATTTTAAAACCAATCCCACAAGTCTTTTTTTTCTACCACATTTTTTCTGGGTTTTTTTCCTCTGGTTTTTTAGTGCATAAGAACCGAATGGAATGAAAATGTAAATGTGTAAATGCAAAAAGAAAACGTTCTAAAAAGAATAGCATACACCTTTTGACTTGCTAAAATGCTTCACCACGTGTGTTTGTGGAAACCGACTAGTATCGGCATCACCAAAGAGTCAACATTTCACCCCGTTATGACTCAAATCTCAAGGCAGTCCAACAAATGTTGAGAGGCCCTGACTCTGAATCCATGTACGGCTTTGTGCTTTAAACAAAGCCCCTTAATAATGTGTTTAATGTGGACAATATTGCTTACACATGGGCTCTTATTAGTGGTTGGGAGGTGGGTCCAGGGCTCAGTGGCTGTGTCCATTAGGGATGGCCTCTCTTAGGGGAGGATGAAACAAGTGCATGAGAAAAAACCAGCCGTGAGTCCTGTTCAAAGGCACAGGCGAGATCTGACTAGATTAACATTTATTGACCGTTTAAGCTTGCCTTTTCTTTTTGTTTTTTTTGCTCCAGGACAAAGATTCAAAGATAATTGCAGTGGCTGTTCCAGCAACTGATCACCAATGTGCCTACAAAAGCCTCGCTAATAGACGCTTCATTAAGGATTAGAAAGTCTCTTAATACAAAACAAATTAAGCATGCTCTGATCTTAACCTGTAGGTCGAACGGCATTACAGCAAAGTTTAAGCTGTTAGATAGCTGAAAAACTTATTACGGGTTAGCGCTGAGATAGCACTTTGGTATTGATTTTACGATAGCTAGGTATGATGATTTATGGAGTGCTTGTGTCAGTATAACAAGCTGAAGGACACACAATATCATCTCCAACATCATTAAAATTCAGAAGTCTCCAGAGCGAGCTCATCAAGTACTGTTCACTATACCTTGGAATTTCATATAGATACGTACATACATGCAGGCCTAGATATAGATATACCTGTAGGCAGACATAGGCTACACTGTTCCTATTGTGGTACATCTATTGAGTGTATTTTACAGCAGTTTTACACAACAGACTACATGTACATGTGCGATTTTGGTAATTCTACATATGCACTTTTTCATGTATATTTCATTTAGGTTAAACATTTGTTTTGTTTTCAGTGTTCTGTTTCGTTCCTAAAATTGTTTAAAGTGCACAGTGCACAGCCCTGTCTCCCCGACCAGTGCCACGGTCTTTGAAAGGTAGGGAATGGTCCTGCTGACAGAGGCCAGTAGATTCTATGGTACACTAGAGCCCCCTGTGGGCACATGAAAGTAATACCAGCCAAATTAGATTGTGCATATAAGTGGACAGGGGCTTCCCTTTGTAAAGGTAAACATGTCCCACTTTAATTTTCTTAATTTATTTATTTAGCTAATAATAATGATTATTAGTCTATACTAAATGTGGTTATATTTTAACCTTTTATAATCATATGTGTATTTGTCACATTAGACATTTTGAAATGAGATCAATGAACATGTTTTCTGTATTAATTAGCTATATGTGCGATTTAATTAAGCAAAAAACTACAGTTACAAAACTACAAATCATTTTTTTTTTTATCTCAGAACTGTTGTTGAGAGTAGACAGATGTGGTAAAAGTGAACAGACTCTTGCAATGTAAATCTTATTGATCATCTCTGCATTCCACAGGCAGATGCAGAGCTTTCAAGCTGTTAAGTGTTGTCACTCAAATGAGTTCTTACTACAGTTAATTCAATGCCATTATTTTAGAAATTCCCCTTGAATGAGACATTTGTACATTCATAAATTATTTCAAGTTATTCGTTTAGATGAGGTCTAATTTCATCAGCAACATCACAAAGCAACTCATACACATTACATTCAACAGAAAGAATCTCAAAATCATCACATTAAATTAACTATCACTTCAGTGGTACCCCCACCCCCACCTCCCTCAAAGCCCCCACCCCAATGAGGAGACTCAGAGACTACCATGTCATAGAGGGCTGTCCGTGGATCTGCCTGTAGGATGGAGGTGAGGCTAGTACCTGGGCCTCTGTCTCGGATTCCTCTGGATCCACCCCCCTCCTGGATCCCAGATTCTCTCCATCATCTCCTCTAGCCGAAAGGTCTGACCGGCGGCTCCGGGGCAGAGGTGTGTGGGCGGACACGCTGGGCGCTGGCAGCCTGCTCCGTCTGCCACTGAGTAATGTGAAGCAGAGAGAGAACCCCCCAGAAAGAGACGGGCCATAGACGGAGGCAGGCGTTCCTGCTGTGACTTGGCGCACCCCACTGGACAGCTGGAGACTCAGGGAGCAGAGACGCTGCCAAACATGCCTGGCGGAGCAAGGGGGTGCTGGGGCTGCAGAGCTGGGCGAGGCCCGGGGTGGCTCCCATACCTGCAGCTGATCACCAGCCCATCATCTGTAATTAGGTACACTTATATGCCTGTGAAATAAAGGGGGGATCACACACCCTCACTGTCATGTTAAACGATCGCAAGGTAACTGGGCGAAAGGGCTCTTATAAGACTACTGTATGGGGTATCAGGATTTAGAATGAGGAAAA
Organism: Oncorhynchus mykiss; assembly: GCF_057628025.1. Taxonomy (NCBI): domain Eukaryota; kingdom Metazoa; phylum Chordata; class Actinopteri; order Salmoniformes; family Salmonidae; genus Oncorhynchus; species Oncorhynchus mykiss. Next base: position 61,729,940 of record NC_143024.1, on the reverse strand, counting down.
TAAAGGTCATTTTCTTACCACCCATTGGGAAATAGGTGCGGTATACATTAATTAATGAATTCATAATCCATGGCATTTCATATTGAGCTGAAAATGACAATACGCAATTCATATTCTAACGCATAACTCCAATTATAGTGTGGACACGTTATGAATAATGTAGGAAATATGCTTGAGCTCTATTCTTTCACGGCGGATTAGAGTTCTTATCGGAGAGAGAGCATTATAAACAATATGAATAACAGCAGTAAATCTCCTTTTGCACTGTGGAAATGATGATTTCTGTCTAAGGAAATGCAGCTGATATGGGCAAGTATAATGGTGGAGATGCTTTTAAAACCAAACTAAGATAAAGTAAAATAATCACATAAATTATGTATAAGCTTCTCAAATGGAACAAAAATGTTTACTCACATGCATTATTCATAACGCAGGTATTATCATATCTTGAGAACTTAAAAAAAATAAAAAAAAATAAGGGTGGAAATGGCATATTTTGCTGGTATGGCAACATTTCGAAATTCCTCATATTACCCCGGCTATGAGACCTGACATATATGCAGATTAGAGAAAAGTGTTGCAATATTCAGTGGGATGCTCAGCTCACTCATGATGCTGTGGGATTGCAGGTGTTTTGCAGGTCTCTCCACCACCATCTCGCTCTGGATAGATTCTCCTATTAGAAATAATGTCATATTAATATTCTGTATATTGAACGAAGCTCTATGAAATGTGGCTCTGGCACCATTTCTCTTCCTCCGTTCTCAATCTTGGGCTTAATCGTGATTCATCAGTTACAGGGCCCTTATTATAGAGCTAGGACAGCGTGCTCGGGCTGGTGATAAATGACACCGCTCTGGCCAGATTTAAAACGTGCAGGCTCAAGTGCCAATTATCTATGCAGACCTGGTTAATAACGAGATCTCTTGTTAAAGATCTGATCTCAGCGTGAGCATCATTTGTCAAGCAGGCTGCATGTTTACCTCCGAGACAGGGTTCCTGAGACCCCCCTATGCCTAACATATGTAAAACCTGGATCTGTGTGCTTTTAATGACCTTTTATTAGGGATCTGACATCATGATTAAGCTTACCCCAAACACACACAATGAGGTAGACAATTACCCTCAGCCACTCGCACGTAGAACTGCTGCAGATCAGAGGGAAAATAATAAACATTGAGTTGGTGTTTGATCCCTTTCCCATCCAAGGCCCCAATTTGCTGAGAGCACCTGGAGCTGTGCCACTGCATGCAGTTTTTGAGGTGATGATGGATTCTCTCAGGGTCTGCTTTCAATACGCTCCTCCTTTTGCTGATCTTGTTAAGACGATCATTGCGTTAACCTTAACGTATCGTTTGTAGCTCAATAAAGCTATGTCGTTGGTTTACAGCTTTCAATGCGAGGTTGTTGGAACCTGCTCATTTCTGGCTCACTTTTCGAGCCATTTTCTATTGAAGCGCTTTAAAACTTAGTGTCTGTGTTATTCACTGTTAAACTGCCCCCAGGTCTCTAGGTCTCAGATTAATAAACACTCACTGTGTGTACTGCAGGAGGAAGGGCGGGCCAGGGGAGGTGAGATGCCCCCTGTCCTCTCGGAAACCCCAGCCTAGCCACCCTGTCTACCCGAATCTGGCTGCCTCCCGCATGGCGAGCATTCTGCACGCTCTACTCATGACAAATAAATATATTTGCAGAATATTACTTTAGTTGCAGGGCTTTGTTTTATGTCAAGAAGCGCCTCGAGCTCATACCGTATGTGCAGTACGCCTGTTTCAAATGGGACTATAGCAGTTGGAACATTTTCTTTAACCTTAGTTGTCTGGCACACACATTCACATGATTCCCTGCTTGAAATGAGGGGGGGAAAAATGAATTGTGCAATGTTTTGGCGTCGTTGCTCAGATGTGGAGTCACTGGGAAGCCAGGTGGAGAGATGCTATCTATCCGGCATCTCTACTTCCTGACTGGCTGCACACAGGACACAGGACTGTCTAGGCAGCATCTGCCCAGGAAAATAAAGCCCCCATTTCCTCATCATGTAGAGAAGATCATTTGCATAATATCCCTCTCTGTAAGGTGAAAACAGAATAATAATTGGCTTGCCCTTTTCTCTCTCTGTGTTGTAAAACAGTTAGGAATTAATTTGAGGATAACTGCGCAATTAATTCTAAATGCTAAAGATGGTGTGGGGAGCTGTGATTCAGAGGAGGGGGAAAGGTACACAGGCTGAGGTCATGAAACAAGGACTTTCTGTTGTGTTGCTCCTTGGTCTTGGTAGACCTTAACCACAGTAGTTATACTTGCTTACAGACAGGGGGCACCAATATTAGAAAACACCTTGAGAAAGGGAAATTGAGGATCAACTCTCGACCACAATTCCCACTTTCTAGAGGCTATTCTCACCACTTCTATATTTGTATACATTGCCAAGTGTTGTTATAGCAGTCCCGGCCTCTGCCTGACTTAGTGTGAATTATAGTGTTGCAGTGAACGTTCTGTATGGGCACTATTAGGATGCATGAGTCTGTTCTTACCCTCATTACACAAGCCTGCAAATTACATGCATCCCCATTATAACTAATGAGCAGCACTGTAATCAGAGCCTGACTGGGGCCGGATGGCTCTCCCTGTGAATCTTAACTACTGTGTTTACAATAATGGAACATACTCCAGATTCTACAGACAGCTGTCAATAACAGCCTATGCATGTAATGTGTACCTTTAAATATGTGGGTATGTTGCACACACTCAGGATTCAGTTCACTGTCAACATCAGACAAACAACATCAGACAGGCAGTTTGGACTGACACTTGATATTGCTAAATGGCTTATGCATTGCACAGTAAAAAAGCACCCATACATGTTTCTGTAGAGGTTTCTACACTGAACTAAAATATAAACACATGTAAAGAATTGGTCCCATGTTTCATGAGCTTAAATAAAATATTCCAGAAATGTTCCGTACACAAACAGTGCATTTCTCTTCAATTTTGTGCATAGATTTGTTTACATCCCTGTTAGTGAGCATTTCTCCTTTGCCAGGATAATCCAACCACCTGACAGGTGTGGCATATCAAGAAGCTGATTAAACTGCATGATCATTACACAGGTGCACCTTGTGTTGGGGACAATAAAAGGCCACTCAAGAATCTGCAGTTTTGTCACACAGCACAATGCCACAGATGTCTCAAGTTTTGAGGGAATGTGCAATTGGCATGCTGACTGCAGGAATGTCCACCAGAGCTGTTGCCAGAGAATGTAATGTTAATTTCTCTACCATAAGCTGGCTCCAACGTCCTTTTAGATAATTTTTTTACGTCCAACCGGCCTTACAACCACAGACCATGTGTCACCACGCCAGCCCAGGACCTCCACATCTGGCTTCTTCATCTGTGGAATAGTCTGAGACCAGCCTCCCAGACAGCTGATGAAACTGTAAGTTTGCGCAACCGAAGAATTCATGCACAAACTGTCAGAAACTGTCTCAGGGAAGCTCATCTGCATGCTCGTCATCCTCACCAGGGCCTTGATCTGACTGCAGTTCGGCGTCGTAATTGACTTCAGTTGGCAAATGCTCACCTTCGATGGCCAATGGCACGCTGGAGAAGTGTGCTCTTCCCGGACATGAATCCCGGTTTCAACTGTACCGGGCAGATGGCAGACCGTGTGTATGGTGTTGCGTGGACGAGCGGTTTGCTGATGTCAACGTTGTGAACAGTGCCCCATGGTGGCAGTGGGGTTATGGTATGGGCATGCATAAGCTACAGACAATGAATACAATTGCATTTTATCAATGACAGTTTGAATGTGCAGAGATACCGTGACAAGATCCTGAGGCCAATTGTCGAGCCATTCATCCGCCACCATCACCTCATGTTTCAGCATGATAATCCACAGACCCATGTTGCAAGGGACTGTACACAATTCCTGGAAGCTGAAAATGTCCCTGTGCATACTCAGCAGACATGTCACGCATTGAGCATGTTTGGGATGTTCTGGATCGACGTGTACGACGGGGTTCCAGTTCCCGCCAACATCCGGCAATTTCGTACAGCCATTGAAGAGGAGTGGGACAACATTCCACAGGCCACAACCAACAGCCTGATTAACTCTATGCGAAGGAGATGTGTCGCGCTGCATGAGGCAAATGGTGGTCACACCAGATACTGACTGGTTTTCTGATCCACGCCCCTACTTTTTTTTAAAGGTATCTGACCAACAGATGCATATCTGTATTCCCAGTCACGTCAAATCCATAGATTATGGCCTTTGACTGATCTCCTTATATGAACTGTAACTCAGTAAACATTTTGAAATTGTTGCATGTTGCGTTTATATTTTTGTTCAGTGTACATACCGATCATGTGTAGTATTCAAACATTCTGTTCTTACAGCTTGGACACCTTTCTCTGTGCTGCGTGTCTTATTAGGAGTGGCTTTGAGATATCCTGTCCAACCAGACTCCTTGATCCGGCCAAACGCTAAGCAATGAGTCTGGATCTGAGTACATCTTGACCCTTCACTTCATTCTGAATTCGGGGCCGCCTGATTGGTCCAGAAACTGATGGGTTGGGCCAGAGCCAGATCACACGTCGGTAAAGCGGCAATTTGAAAATGTGGTATTTGCCTTTGAAGCTCTGATTGGTTAGAGACAATCCAATCGCTGAGGACTTTTTGTATAATACCCCTAGTTCCCCACGTCACCACAAACGACTTCAATGATGGCAGACTCGGACTAAAGTATGTAGCTAACAGCAGAGCAGAGGAGGAATTTAGTGTGAGTCGTCAGGCTAGGCTTGAGAAGCCTCGTTCCTAAATATGGGCTTGGAGGAAGAACATCGCCATGAGTCCCAATTACACATAATGATGGAGCACATGCAGATTGTGCACCAGTTATTTTGTCACGCGAGGCAGTCCATACTATCATTTATCACTGTAGTAGTCATATCCTGCACTACTCCTCCTAGAGCGCTGAGACAATGCCTCCCAGCTCATCATGCATGGTGTTATGTTATTTGTGTTTAACTGCCAGGAAAAGGAAAATAAAAGCCCAGTTGCAAGGCATTGTGGCGTTTGTCTGTTTCCTGACCAACCGTGAGAGTCTCTGTCATCAGGGAGGAAATGCAGTTCTATTCCACTGTTTGACACATGGGTCTCTCCAGAGCCCAGTGAGCATTTGGCCTCCCTTGATAAAAAAAGTATAAAATAATAGCCAATCAGCCTTGAGCTAAGCTGATTGAGCTCAACTATGAATGGTCCTGGCAGACCAAAAAGAAACGTGCCAAGGGAAGCCAGTTTGGATTTGGCTTCACTCCAATCACATTGCATCGAGAGCATAAGTCATTGGCAGAAACTCGTTGTGCATTTTGTTGTGTTGTTGTCATCTGGTGGCTAGCTAGCTAGCTAAAATTGTCCCTTTCCTAAATTAGCCATGGATGGATATAGGGATTTGGACTTGTGGTTTTACTTAATTCTCCTTACTGGCCAATGATTATAACGGCGATTCTGATCCAACCATTAATTCATACATTGTTGTGCCCCTGACCTGAGAGAATGGATGTTCAATATGTAGCTAGATGTAGAAGGCTAATGTTAACTAGCTAATGTTGCCCATGAAATGAAGTTAGGCTAGCGAGCAAGCATTTTAGCCAGGTAATTTAAGCGTGTAATGAATGACAGTGTGGTAGACCGTTTCATCAACATGAAAGAGAGGAGGATGGCATTGGAGTTTCTCTACAAGTAGGGTGAGTCAGCATGTTTTTTCTACTTGCATGAACACACACACACACACATACACACACACACACACACACATGCACACAGAAATCACAACCATGGACAGCCACATCATATTTAGCCTATGTTGATTAGACAAAATCATTTTTGGTATATTTTAGTATTCGACTAAGCATAGGTGATTAGATGATGTTAAAGTTGAGATGGTGCTGGAATAGTGGAGGCAGCTTCTGTTTTCTTTGTGACTTGCGGTAACTCCCTGTGGTTCTAAATCAGTAGTTGTTTAGTGGTCCGAAAATGTCGAAAACATTAACTTGCTTGACCATGCTGTAGGTCATGTACAGTCTGTTACTGTACATGCAATATGCTTTGTGGACTTGATCGGACAGAGGTTGCTCTCCGGTTTTGTGATGAAACAAAGGTGTGGTTGAATTTATTCTGCCAAGGGCTTCTTATTGTCTCGGCCTTAGGCCTATATATCAGGTGTCAAGGCATATGAACTAACAGGTTATAGTTCAAACGACGCAACACGGTAGGTTGTAATATGGCTTTTTTTTCTGTCTTGGCTTCCCTAGTGATTTTACCCGCGCACCACTACTGCTAGAGCCCTACCCACAAAGATATCCTCTTGTATTTGGATACCTTCTCCGTTTTCCAATCAATGTGGGCTTTGAAACCCAAATGAGCTGGAGGTGTAAGGTATTTTGTATTACATCTCCAGAGGCGGGGGGAAAGCTTAGTGTGAGATTTGGGGGTGCAGTATGAGTGTGGAGCTGCTGCAGGAGAGAGGACTGTGTGCTTGTTCAGTGGCTTTCTCCTAATCCAGGCCTGATCTTTGTGTTTGATCCGCAGCGTGTTCCTGAGACAGCATGAGCAGCCGCTATTGCTGTAATTTAAAGTCAATATGCTACTCATGATCCCTCTCTCCGGGCCAAAGAACAGCCCCTCTCTGAGGTGGAGATAGTCATCTCTGGTGCTTAGAGGGAATCCTCAGCTTGACTTGCTCTCTCTTCTTTTGGCTCCTGAATGAGATCTGTCCAGAGAGGAAAATGCAGGTGTCATACTTTCTCGGCTTATGTTCCTGGAGTGAGGTGATGACAAGCTTGGGTTCATTTTTTGGTCGGTTCCAGTGTATATTCTGATCTGTTTCCTTTCAGAATGATGCTGACCTTGTTGCGTTTCCTTGTGTTTTCAAGACTCATATTTCATGGTAGAAATTGATAGGGAGTGAGTCATAATATGGAGGTCCTCCAAGTTCCTGGTGTAGCGTTCTTAGCTAAACACCTACTGTAATATTGTTGGAGGGATTTGAAATTAACATAGAGAATACCATACATCATAGATGTACAGTATTAGTCCACCAGCCTTCAATGGTTGCCCGGCTTCTACTGCAACAACAACAAATGTATCAGCTTCTATTGTAGTAAAAGATAAAGATCACTCTAGAGGCACCCCCTCTGCACAAATACCATCAGAAATTGGTATTACTCCATTGTAGCAGCTATTGACTTGTGGTTCGGAATAACAAGCCTATGGTGACATCAATACCTTTTGATGGCTCATTCAGAGGACTTTAACTGAGCTAAGATGAAGACTCGGGGCCTGATCCACAAATCCCCTCCCATGTTATTAAAGTGAGGGGGCCTAAGCTATTTATCCTGTGTGAATGACATGAGATATAGAGGGCTGACTCAAGGGCCCATTAAATCCATACATATGTCATGATCTCCAACGTTATGCACTAAAACTTTCAACAAAACACATATCTGACAAACACGGTGACATAGCTGTAAATTTGATAGCTGTGGTCAGTGAACTCTAGATTGAGGTGAAATGTAAAAAAAAATTGATTCCTTTAGTGGCCACAATTTGTTTTGACAAGGCTTGAACCTTTTTTGTTATTAGTATGTACCCTCTCCTCCGCTCGAGGGGTACGGGGGGTTATGTTCTACAGCTTCCAAGACATGGATCCCTGTCCCAAGTTAAAGAACAAACTCTTCTTTCACATTTCATTTAAAACAATCATTGGCTTGCAAGAAGCCATTCATCTGCTGGTTGTTTGATGTTGCTGACTTGACGTGCACAGTCCATTTATGTTGGTCAAGGTTAGACCAATAGATTAGAAGATTCTGTCATGGCTGATCACAATCAGGATTTTCAAGGATTCTCCGAATTTCATTAAAAACAAAATATTTATATGTATATCTTCTGTACATACCCCGTTTTCATGCCTTGACTTGCAAGCCCAATATTTATTTCAAGAGACACTCTTACTACGGAAACCATGATATCCTGTTTTTATGTAAGCCACTGGCCCACTTATAACTTAAATGACTAGTTTAGTTAACCTTCCTGTTCAAGTCTAACATATCATTATGGCAGCAACAGTACCCTGCATAATTTCCATGGCATTAGCATCCGTCATGTTCCTCCTCCTTGCTATAAATACCCCTGACAGGTGAACTGTTTCGGGAAGTGTTCCTCCCTGTGAATGTGTGCAGGGCTTCACAGGTGAGGCACTTTGATAGTACAGCTCATGAAATATTTGCTGACTTCTAACACCTAGGGGACTAGTGTTCTGATGGAGCCACTGATATGTGCCCCTATTAGTCTCCAAGGGTTCTCCCTAGCCCACTTTCACACGATCCATGCCAATTAAGCAGCCGAATTATGTATAATAGCGGCAGTCACTTGCATTTGCCGAGCGCGGGAATGTATAGGGAAGGATGACAGAGGAAATACTGTTGAATAATTAGAGTGGATTTCCAGAGCCCTGGAAACTCAATCATTTTTTGCCATATGCTAACTATTTTTAACTTAATCGTTCCTCCCCTCTTACGCTCTACCTCTCTCACTTACTCCACATATACAGCGAAGTACTGCACCGTTCTCTGGATATTTCTTTGTTTCTCAAGGAACCACTGCACACCTTCTCTGTGTCCTTCTGAAGAATGGGGGTATGTTGACAGGTATCGTGCTCTTGCGGGGTCCTGTGTGGCTCCGTTGGTAGATCATGGCCCTTGCAACGCCAGGGTTGTTGGTTCGATTCCCACTAGGGACCAGTACAAAAATGTATGCACTTGCTACTAGAAGTCGCTCTGGATAAGAGCGTCTGCTGAATGACCAAAAGTCTTAGTCTTGTATATTCTTCTTAAAAGATTGTCTTACAGCACTACCTAGTTGTGTTAAATCAACAGTTGAAATAGACAATATGTTTTTTCATTTCACTTGATTGGTCATTTGAAACCTTTTTGGATCTCTACTGGATTGCGCCTGTGTGGTCCAGACAGTCATCATCCTGCAACCGAATCGCTCAAATGTTATGTCTCAATAACATATATGAGTATGACTTAAATGTCACGTTTACCGGTGGTTCCAATTGTGGTTATATGGAGCTGTAGTGGATTGTGTGTGTTTGTCTGCATTATGATGTCACGAGCAGGCTTCTCATCCTCACAGACACTTCCCTTAGTCATCAGTATTCTAATGATTCACACCACAACGATTCCCTAATGGTTATTTTTAGAGATGGAGAGATTGATGAGACGCTCATATCGTCCTTAACCACCAACTAATTAACTAATTAGGACGTCTAAATGAAGACTTGCTCTCGATAACGCAGTGTGGCTTTGGCATGGGTAAACAGCTCTTAAATAAAATCCAATAACTGCTTGACTCAGCTTTTGGGTTTTAGGATCTCTGTTCCTCAGCAGAAAATGGCCCATTTTGTAACTGTAGACATTCAAATAGCATTGTTATTCATAGGCTTATTGAGGTAGGTGCTCTGTGATCAATGTATAGGATATGACATTGTATAAATACAGCGGTATGACCTTCATTATCAAAATAATGCAGTTCTTTAATATATTCCTCTATTAGCCAGGTGTTGGGAGAGGTTGAGTGAAAGTTGACAAGGCTGTCCCCTCTTGCTCCACGCATGTGCACATGATTGTACAGTACATGAATCAATGAGGCCTCTCCAGCCCTCTGCCCCTGTCCTTACACACGCTCCACATCCCAAATGATTTTCCATCGCGCTCCTCATTGGCTGACTTTGATTCTATGGTCCTGGGGTGGAAGGTCACAAAGCCTTGCTGCCGCTAAGATTCCATCGTCTGTATTATAATTAGTTCTTTACCATTGACATAACACCTCTCACCTTGTTCTCGCACATATCTTAACCTGTTCTCGGTCTCCTGCTCTTGTGGCGCTGGGCCTGCATTGAGCTCTGTACATAGGCCGCCTACACATTGTCGGCCTGAGAAGTGTGAAGTGTCAGCATTCTGTGTGTTTTAATTGAGAGGAGCTATTTTCTGATGGTTTATGGCTGTTGTTGGTCCGCTGTTGTTGGTCCATTCCGCAGCAGTGCCAGCCTGTAATGAAGCTCTGGACCATCTGACCAGCCTACTGATTATGATTGAATATAATGCCTGTTTTGCACTTCAATCTCAGCATGTTTTTGGTGCTTTGACACTAACATTTGAGGGTGTAATCCCACATGGCTCCATCTTAAAGGTTAATAATCCTTTTAATTAAAGGATAAGCCCGCTATTGAACACAAAGTATAATCACTGAAGGATTACCAGGGAAAATGAATATAGCCCGAGCAATTAGTCTGATAATTAAGATTTAAGTGCTGGACCGAGATCAGAGAGCTTTCGTGATGTGTCATAAAATTCATAGAGTGTTGTGGAAATGTTAGTTTGCGCTTTACTGCAAAGCGCCTGCGTGTGCACCCAGGGTGGCTGTGAAACACGGCGTCCCAGTGGATGGAGCTGCAACAGCTGTTCCTGCCTGAACCTGGTGTTTCGCACAATATGATCGCTCCATCAGCGCTGGTGCCCGCTCTCCAAACAGGCGCATCTGCATTCATCAAACACACTTATCAATAAACAGGGCTGCAACAATTAGTGATCTCTGAGGGGGAACAAAACAGCAAGCCAGAAAATAAAAAAAGTCGGCCGTACACTTTAATCACTGATGCCGTTAATCAATAAAACGCCTTCATATCTTTTAATTAAAGTTTTATTCTCTGCGAATGTTTGGAGAATCTGTTTGAGCCTCTTTTTCCATTAATGGAAACAGTTGGGGTTGGGAAATGGTGGTGGCAGCTGCTGATGGCCAGTCACGGTGGGGCACTTCATGTTTGTAATTGCATTTTGTCACCTACAGAGGGTGTTAAGAATCCTTGTTAAAAGCAGGGGAAATCTCACAGTAACAATTATTGTAGAGCAAATTACCAGGTAGGCAATATCTACGCTGTCAGGAAAGGTTAGTAAGAACGCTAGCAAGGAAATGGACCATTCAGTCATTCATCATGGCCATAGTTGCTGCCAACAAATTGAAATTTGAAGAAAAAAATATCATCAATTTCCCTAAAAGTTAGTTTTGATTATCACAGTGATTGACAGGGGGGGATGGATAAATACATTGAATATTGCTTGTTTATTCATGACCTCTTTTCAGTCTTAAAAGCTGTATGGTATATTGAAGACAGATGATGGATAATATGTGTCCATATCTGACTGTACACATGGTCTAATGATATTAATTATGTCAATCAAATCGACCCATGAACATCTGAGAGTCTATCAAAGATGTGCTTATAACACTTGTAGACATCTAAACTTCACACATTCCTCCATGGCCTACAGTATTGTCAATGGAACACACGTTTGTACAGTATGGTCACATGAGAGTTTCACTCCACCATCTGTTTCTATAGTAGTGCAGACATAAAGTACACATCCAGACACGTGTACACATAGTTTTAATAGGAATCTAAGACGAGTGTAAAATAAAGTATTTTTTAAAAAATCTTCTGGTATAGCCATCGTGTTGAATGGGCCAAAAGTATCCTCATTGTCTATTGGCAGAAGCCCTATCCTTTGAATTCCATTTATTTCCAACAATAAATTGAATTATTGGAAAAGTATATATTTTTTTCTGGCACGAAATCAGTGAAGCAGTAAAAGGGTTAAAGCCACGGAGCCATAAAAACAATAAGAGAGGGTGTGAAAAATAAACTAGCCCAATCAGACCAGGCTCAATATCCAGCCGCTCCTGTATCACAGAATTTAATAGGTTATGCTCCACATATATTTATAGATTGCAAACGTTCTGAAAATATGTGGTAAACATGTCACCGCTGGCCTCAAACAGCCTCCCAGCTGTGAAAGAAAAGCCGTATGGCCTTTTGTTGACATTGGAAGTACCATGTTGTAATACAGAGCACCCTTTCAATTTGGGAAGATACTTTAGGACTTGATCTAGTATGATGAAAACTAGGCTTTACTTTCCAGGACTAGGAAAGGCTGCGCTGCAGAACCTGTCCAAGAGACTATTATAGAATGCTCTGTTGGCCTTATGGGTAATTACAGTAGTACTGACAACTTTGGCCTATATCAACCATCTTGTAGCAGCTGGTCAATAAACATAACAATAACGAATGCCAGGACGTGACCTTATAAACCACATGATGATTTGGAGAAGAAGAAAAAAACGGTAGAATAATATTTCCACAGAATATTTCCAATACACAGCCAAGAGCCTCCTAGATGCCCTCATATTGTACATTTAGACGCCTCTCTGTTACAATTTTTATTTTACCTTTATTTAACTAGGCAAGTCAGTTAAGAACATATTCTTATTCACGATGAGGGCCTAGGAACAGTGGGTTAACTTGCCTTGTTCAGGGGCAGGTTTTTACCTTGTCAGCTCGGGCATTCAATCTAGCAACCTTTCTGGTTACTGGCCCAACGTTCTAACCACTAGGCTACCTGCCACCCCAACCTTTCTTACAAGGTCTCAGTTTAATCATTTACAAGCTGTGGCCATTGTTGGTTCAAGGTAAAATATGGTATTATTGTCATGTAGGCTCATGATTTCATTGTTGTTATTTTCAAGAACAGGCCTATTTGACTATTTAATTGAGGCTCATGGGCTTGGCTGTGAAACGGCACACGGGGGAGTAAGCACGTCAAGCGGGTGAGTTTCCACAGCCATTAACCGCTCTACACTCAATTAGAATGCATAGAATCCTGACATTTCAGAACTTATGAGTTTCCATGCCAGCATAACACAAGCCAGTAAACACAGCCACATTCTGAAGATACAGACCTCTAAACTGATATTCACTTTAATATGAAACTAATCACTTTCTGAATTTTGCGCTGCAAATTAAATCTGGCTAAATGGTGTAAATGATGTGACAAAAACTACCTGGTGCTCTATTTTGTCACTGTTGTGTAAATGTGGAAGGGTATGTTACAAATAGGATGCCACAGAGGACTCTGGGTGAGAAGCTGTTGCCGCTCTAGCTATCAATTAAATTCCCTTTCAGGGCAGCATTCTCATATTTCCATGTCTAATAAATCATGTTGCGTATTAGACATGGCGTGGATACCTATTTTAAAAACAGGGCTGCGTAGGAATACATCATCAATATGAAATATGACGGGCAACAAAATAACTCGAGACACTTAATAAAATTGAAGATTTGTTACACTGCTAGATGCTGTATGAGGAAAGGTGATTCTGACAATCAGAAATTATGATGGTAGAAATGTACTTTGATTGCGGTTTAATTTTCTTTGGTGATCTTTCGCCGCCACGATATCTCCGTAGCAGAACAGACAGGTCCCATTTGGCATACAATTAATAACCCGGGCGCTTCTGTGAGATTTGGCTATTATTTCTAATATGTTGCGTGATTGTAAAAAGCACCTTTTCCAGCAGTACGATTACATTCATTTATATCTTGTTATTGCTTAAATGCTTTTCCATGCCTTTCATTTCAACAGAATGAAAGGAAATTTCTACACTGCCATCAGTAACCCAATCTGAAAAGAAACTTATTTGAGGGGTTGAACCCACAGAGGGGGATAACTTCACATTCATCGCCTGCCCCTACACATTACATGCTGCAATCTCCAGTGTTGATTGTGCCTGTTGTGATTATAAACAGTCATTTATTATGTGCAACATGCAATTAATTAGGAGCAATCATAATATCTAATGAGAAAAGCCCTAATGTGTACCAAGTCGAAACATGAATACTGAACAGATTCACCCTAAAATGACTAAAGGTAACAGAGTTTTCAGAACACTTGGTGTCATGTGTGAGAAGTTAGTAATAAAGTCCACTTGTCAAGGGATTAAGGTGTCTACTGGAGAGTTGAACTGAGAGGTCTGAGTAAACTGAGTGAAGAGTGAAGCTAGTAGCTCTTCTCCCTTGGTGGTCAACCAATAATGTTAAAGCACAACAGAGTCATCAGCAATACCTTGAAGGTGGGGCCACCCTTGGTCAGCGCCGCTGTGACTCCTGACATTATGACAGATTAACGGCAACGAGTTGAGCCCTGCACTTTGGGCCGCCCACAATCTCAATTATGTCTGTCTTAATGTACATTGAACAGCCACAATCGGAGGGGCCATAGACGGGGTAAACACACTTGCAGGAAGCAGACTAGTGACAGGCTAATAAAGCACCACGATTGATTCGGCTTGCTCTGTGCCAGCTTGGTTTATTGTGTAGGAGGAGTGGGACCAGATTGTGCGGGTTTCTGTAGTAACTGATCTGGCTCCCAGTCGAAAGAGAGGCGTGGAGGCAAGGTGATGTTTATGTGTTGTATAGTAGGCTCACACAGGAATGTTTATATAAGCATGTGTAACACACACTTATATGTTGGTAGACAGACAGTTCTCTTCAGTCCATGAATTTTTGTTATTGCACACCTTTGTAGTGGTGGATGTTGTGTGTCTTTTGCAGGGGGAAAAACATTGCCACTATGGCTCTAGGATTGTACTTTATTGTATGGTAGTTCCTTTTCATTTGCTTATGGATTCTTTAACACTTAATTTCCAGAGGGATGTAATTGTGAGAATACTACTATGCCAGTTGTGGAGCTTTTCATTGTTGAGTCAATATCCTGGTATGTTCCTCATCCTTTTCTTTCTTTTTCTCATAACAAGTGAGGGCGATGGCAGACCAGACGTACATGAATGCGTGTTTCATGTGGTGGCCAATGCTTGGACTTTTATGGCCTTTTTCAAAATTGGCCTCATGCTGCCTTAATTAGGATTGTTGAAGAGTAGCTTTCCAGATTATTTCGTCATGGCCAAAACAACATGACTAGACCTCACTGAGAGAGTCATGTGTTATAAATAAATGCTTCCAGCTGTGGCTTTTTGCTTGCTCTCATATCTTGGGAAAGAAAGTTAATGCTTATTAATGGAGCCTATAAAAGCAACTCATTGAGCATTCCGGAACTTGCTGAGTTTGGCATCTGCTACTGACATTGTGCAGCTTCAGACCTCCACCAGACCACTTTTATTAGCTCTATGAACTGGGCTGTAGGTCAGCCCATTAAAGGCAGGAAGGGCTTGTTCACTACATTTTGAGAGAGCCTCATATATGACACCTGATCTGAGACCAGTGCTTAGGAGAGATTTGCAGGGATCTATGGTGAATAGGTTTTCGTAAGGAAGCATTTGATAATGGAGGGTCTTTCAAAAGCTAATCCCAGTTTAAAACCATATAAGTGAGCACAATAAATTCCAACCATATGCGCCTCTTAAAATGAACAATGTTCCGAATGAGTGCCACTGCATGTTCAGAAAACCTGTGCGGATAAAGAAAAACTCCAACTTGACTCACTCACACTGACAATGGCTTAAATTAGTATGTTCCTACTGACTACAGCCTGACTGAATAAATACATTCAAGCCATATTTGAGATCTATTTTGAGTAGACTCTTTACAGTAATGCATGTTAACTACCCCCCAAAACTGATAAGAAAGCACATCTCTAAATGCAGCTTTCTTCAACCTGTACCACATATTGTCTGTCCATCAACACACTTCTCCATATGCCTGCAAGTGTGCCTGCTCGAACCGTCTCCCTTCGTTCCGTCTGTTTGTGAAACTGCACGTTCGGAGCCTTTCTTAGATGTCATATGCAGATATGTTCAGGTACCACAAAGTGGTGAACAAAAAAAGGGCCAAGCACATTCCATTACGGTGGACAACTCCTGGCTTTTTAAATCAGCTTCAGACGCCCGTTATTAAAGAGCCATAAGCGCTTTGATTGTAAATCTCAGTGACCTTGAAGACACCAGAGGAAGCGCACATCTGTAAACCAATCATCGCACGGCTGCCCCTGTCAGCCACGCTACCTCACATGAAGCCACTGACTGCCACTTGTGATGCTGAGCAGAACTATTTTGATGGGGAGAGAAAGAGGAAGGAGATAGAGGGGTATGCTCATTTTTAATCTTGAAGAGAATATATCTATTGCTGTAGTTTTTTTCTTTACCTAAATTCTATTTGATATTGATCAGAATATACTGTGGATGATTACATGATTACAATTACATGCATGATTGCCCCACGACCTCTACATCTTTTACACTGCCGATCCACCGTCAACACTAAAAGTCTGCTCTGAAGAAAATCAAGTTAGGGGGCTCCCGAGTGGTGCAGTGGTCTAAGGCACTGCATCTCAGTGCAAGAGGTGTCACTACAGTCCCTGGTTTGATTCCTGGCTGTATCACATCTGGCTGTGATTGGGAGTCCCATAGGGCGGCACACAGTTGGCCGGGGTAGGCCGTCATTGTAAATAAGAATTTGTTCTTAATTAACTGACTTGCCAAGTTAAATAAAGGTTTTTTAAAAAAGAGTGATTTGATGAGAATTTGGAATGTTGAGCGTTTTAATTCCAGGCACAATAGAATTTTGTATTCATTAATCAATTGTAATGAAGTCTGTGGGGAAAAAAAACAACCAAGTATTTTACAGCCACCCTTTTAGGGGATCAAAGTGAGATTTGGCTGGAGGGCCCCCACCTCGTGGGCAAAACATTTTAGTGCCCCCCCTCTTGATGGCTGAGAGTTTGAAAGTTAATTTCCTGCAATTCTACACATTTTGTCTTGGGGTGGAGAGAAACATTTGTAAATTCATAACACATTTCATACAATTCTACACATTTTTACCATGGAAGGAGAGAAGAACTTGCAGTTTTACAGCTAATATCCTGCAATTCTACACATTTGGCCATGGAGCGGAGAGAAACGTTTGCAAATGTATGAAATTCTGCACCTTTTGCCATGACTTATGCCATGCTATTATGATATCTGAGCTGCCGGGTGCTCTAAGCAACCGCTTATGCCCAGGGCCGGCCCCGAGCGACCCTTTTGTCTCAATCTAATTTATATGGTGTGCAACTGAGCGCAGTGTGTGAAATTAAGACCGTTTGGTCCTTTTTATGTTTCCCTTTTAAACATGTGTCCATGAAAAGTGGCTGTTTCTCTTGGCTCTATTTTCAGCGTTGCCCATTTTATAGCTTCTCTGTTGATGCAGTTGGAGCAAATGCTTTCGGTGTCGAAATGTAGAACCTCCAAGCAGAATGAGGTTAAACCAGCCTTACCCTGCTCCCTCTCAGAACATATAGACACAGTACAAGAGGGTGCCTGCTTGTAGAGTTGTTACAGGCCTATAAAGTCAGGATCTTTTAAGAATGATGATACTGCAAGCCTCAGCACTTCTTGCCTCACTCCAACGGCCCTGCTTACCAGCAGCACAAAGATCAGTGTTATTATGGATTTGTGGGTAAAATATGTATATTTTGTGAATACTAATGTCCTTTAAATCTTTGCATTCTCTTTGAGAGAACCTGTCTATTGGATATTGTAGGATGATTTCCAGCTGTATCACTGAGCTCTCTGGCCCCTCCCACAGTGCCATGGGTTATTGGACCAACTGTTTGAAGGCCATCTAGGAAAAAAAATTCCAAGTGATCAAGTAGATAGTAAACATGCCATTAAAGGTGAACATGACTTTGATGGTACGGAAGATGACAGTAGCCAGTAAGGGTCTGTTCTGCCTGTGATTGTTATTATTTGACCATGCTGGTCATTTATGAACACTTGAACATCTTGGCCATGTTCTGTTATAATCTCCAACTGGCACAGCCAGAAGAGGACTGGCCACTCCACATAGCCTGGTTCCTCTCTAGGCTTCTTCCTAGGTTTTGGCCTTTCTAGGGAGTTTTTCCTAGCCACTGTGCTTCTACACCTGCATTGCTTGCTGTTTGGGGTTTTAGGCTGGGTTTCTGTGCAGCACTTTGAGATATCAGCTGATGTACGAAGGGCTATATAAATACATTTGATTTGATTTAATATTTAAACCACTGATAAACTCCAGTTCACTTTCTTCTTAGCCGTGGCCTTGTCATAGATATCAGTGGGTCTATACAGTATATTTGTGCATCCAGAGCTAGAGATTAGCATGGAGCCATCACCAGCAGCGCTGCCTGCAGTCCTTCCTTCTCTGGCCTGCCTCCGCTGTCAGAGCGCCTCGCCTCCTCCCAGCTTGTCAGGAGCTCCGGCGAGGAGCTGTAAAAACCTTTTCCCCTCTCCTTAACAACTGCAAAACAACACGCACACACCCCTCGGCTGAGGTGCCCACATTTCTGAGACCTCTGACAGGACGTGCTGCAGGCACAAATTGTAATTCATAAAGGTTAAGGGGGTCAATGCCTTTTATTATGAGTCTGAGTGCATCCAGCTTGATGGGGCCGGCATGCAAATGGAATGTCTCTGAGTGTTATATGCAACACCACAGACAGGGAGAGCAGAGCGTGCATGCCTCAGTGAGCGAGGGAGGAGGCGGGAGTCAGGGGAGAGACTGGGCTGTGCTTTCTTCACCTTCCACAGCCGTGGACCCCCCCCCCCCCCCCCCCCCCGTACTGCAGTTCTGTTAATTAGACACTAAGACAGTGACCTCAGGTGGTTAACCACTTCTTTGATATGCTGTCTGTCTAGTTGTTGCAATTAATACATTGCTATATGCTACTGCTTCAAAATATTTTTGGCCGTAGAGCACACATAGGATGGTATGTATCATGTAGCCTATACATTGAAAATGATCTACTAGCTACACTTAAATAGGACTTTACAAAAACAGACATTGTACACTTATTGTATATTCATTCTGCTACCTGGTCAAGAATAAAGATACAGGTAACTACCAAAACAATGGAAACACTTGAGTAAATGTGGGATACAAAGAGTATTGAACAAAAATATAAACGCAACTTTTAATGTGTAGATCCCGTGTTTCATGAGCTGAAAAAAAAGATCCCAGAAATGTTTAATTAGCATAAAAAGCTAGTTTATGTCAAATTTTGCACACAAATTTGTTTACATATATGTTAGTGAGCATTTATCATTTTCCAAGATAATCCATCCACCTGACAGGTGTGGCATATCAAGAAGCTGATTAAACAGCATGATCATTTACACGGGTGCACCTTGTATGCGGGACATTAAAAGGCCACTCTAAAATATGCAGTTTTGTCACACAACACAATGCCACAGATGTCTTAAGTTTTAAGGGAGCATGCAATTAAAATGCAGACCGCAGGAATGTCCAACAGAGCTGTTGCCAGCAATTTGAATGTTAATTTCTCTACCATAAGCCAATGTCGTTTTAGAGAATTTGTGAGTACATCCAACCAGCATAACAACCACATGCCACGTGTAACCACAACTGCCCAGGACCGCCACATCTGGCTTCTTCACCAGCGGGATTGTCTGAGGAGGGAGAGGAGTGTTGAGGAGTGTTTCTGTCTGTAATAAAGCCCTTTTGTGGGGAAAAACTCATTCTGATTGGCTGGACCTGGCTCCCCAGTGGGTGGGCCTTGCTCCCAAGTGGGTGGGCCTATGTCCTCCCAGGCCCATCCATGGCTGTGCCCCTGCCCAGTCATGTGAAATGCATAAATTAGGGCCTAATTTATTTATTTCAATTGACTGATTTCCTTCAATGAACTATAACTCTGTAAAATCTTTGAAATTTTAGCATGTTGCTTTTGTATTTTTGTTCAGAATATATTGAAAGCAGGTGCTTCCACACAGGTGTGGTTCCTGAGTTAATAAAGCAATTAATGTCCCGTCATGCTTAGGGTCATACTGGGCAGGCCATTATCTTGGCTACCATGGCTATAGGATGACAATGCCCCCATCCACGGGGCACTAGTGGTCACTGAGTGGTTAGATGAGCATGAAAACGATGTAATCCATATGCCATGGCCGTCTCAGTCACCAGATCTCTACCCAATTGAACGGTTGCCTGAGACAGTGTTTTCCACCACCACTATCAACAAAACACTAAATCATGGAATTTATTGTGGAAGAATGGTGTCACTGGTAGAATCTATGCCAAGGCGCATTGAAGCTGTTCTGGTGGGTCGCGGTGGCCCAACTCCCTATTAAGACACTTTATGTTGGTGTTTCCTTTGTTTTGGCAGTTACCTGTAAATACCATATGTATCATTTAAGAATAAATTAAATACACTTGGAATATGGAATATAAAATTAACTCAGTGGATATGGTCATGTCAAAAATGATGACCGCAAAACTATGAGAGGAACAGTAAGCCTACGACATTCCTGTAGTTAACCAAAGTCCTCGACCCTTCTTGACAACAAAGGCGATGGTCACAGCCATCACATTAGCCTCAATTGCACCCTCTGCTGGACTTTAATCCCACTGACTGCGCTCAGGAAAAGCACAGGGGACTGGTTATTTTGTGTAACCTGGGCCTAGTTTTTCAAAAGTTATCTATCTAAATTTTGCCTATCGGGTATAGGATTAAATGGCTAAAAATAGAATGAATAAAGCAGGACTCCCCATTCAAGGCAATGATTCATCCGTTCAATCTATTTATATGGATTTAATCCTATCTGACAGGCAGAATCAAGAGAAAGATTTTTTTTTTCTCCACTGGGCCCATAGGACATGGACTTTTTAATTAATATGTAACAATATGGTGCATGACACTGTGATACATTCTGTAATAATGGTGATGTAAAATCCCTATAAATAGAAATACTTGAAACTAGCTACGGACATGACATGTAACATGATGTGATTGTCAACATAGCTACATTTCAGGTTGATCAATTGATTGGAACAAAAAATTGACCTATGTCCCATTACACAGTTTCCATTATTCCACTACTTACATTGTGTGTTAAATATACCTGTATGTATCTAAATGCAATTATAGAATTCTACCTTTGGTTGATCAAGATGCACTCCAGCTCAGTGCTACTGTGCTCTGTATAAATAAAGTTATTCTTATTTCATCTGTGCTCTTCAGTGAGATGAAAAATGAAATGGATCCTTCAGTGACTGTTGATTCATTCATTTCCATAGGGCGTTGGAGGTTTATGTGCTACATTAGTAGGACTGATTCTACATTGTGCTCATGAGATCTAGAGGCTGTGACTTCAACCCCCTGTGCACCCGCAAAGATCATACCTGACAAACCAGTGGGGGATTCCTCCCTTAGAGCAGTCTTACGGCAGCAAAGAGGGGCTCGATCCCCATCCTCATTACCTTTACCTTCCAGCCCCAGCTGCTGGCGAGCCATTCATCAACATTACAAATCCTCCTGGTGTGCAGCTACACTTCCAAGCAGAGAGATGCCTAGACAGGGCCCTGGGACGTCCCCTCTGGGTAGTGTTAAATTCACACCTCAACAGATGCACTGGGAAAGAATAGGCCTAGGTGAAATGTTGAAGGCACTGTCTACTCAATGAGTTGTATAACAGGGGAGAAATAGTATATGACTTTATATGTACATCAAAATATGATTTTGATTTCATGATGAATTAATTACTTAATTAATTTATGGATGAATGAATGAATGAATACAATACATGCATTCCTGTATCACCTGGCCTATGACGATGATGCTCAAGATGAGCCACTAGGCAGGCCATAATGTGCCCAACAACGTGTATAGAATTGTTGCCAATTGCCTGTTGCCTAATTCAGCATATACTGTACAGCTAAATAAAAGTAGGCTTAAATAATCCAATCATTGATTGCTTAGTTCTGTCAATATCAACCCTTCAATCATATTTTTGTCTAATGCTGATATTCTTTAAGCCAGACATTCTGAAGAAAATAAGTTGATTCTTCCCCTGCTTGTTTGTGCTATTTCTTTAGAATGTTTTGGTTTTGAGATAATACTGAAGACAATAGGTCTGACCTATTAAAAAGGGTATACATAAAAGCCCTAAATACTGTACGTGCTATTCACGGAGCTCTGATGGATTTCCATGGTCAATTATCTAGAACCATCTTTGTCACTGAAATTTACTGTACACGGTTTCATTCATGGTTTCTTTAGGTTTAATTAAAACGTTGAACTGGTTTAATAAAGTTATAGTGAAATGACCTTCCGTTGTCCCAAAATCTTCATCCGGGAATCTATAAACACCGATATGCGCGTGCGCACTTCTCTACTGTGGTTCGACCTTCTACAGTCGGTAAGAGGGATATGTTAGACATTGTCCATTGTAAATCCTTTTTCATCCTTCTTTAAAACAACACCTAGCACAACACAAGTGAGGGGTGAATGTTGTACGGACTATTGTGTGCATTGGACTGTCATTATTTTCAGCATCGTGCATTTTAAAACCCATTGACCTTATATTTGTGTTGTCTCTGCAGAAAGACCCGGCTTCAATCAAATTTGACCGACCAGGTTAAAACAGACTAAATTGATCATGTACGCCTGTGCAAAGTTCGTCTCCACGCCGGCTCTGGTGAGTATTTTTATTTGTATGTTTTACTCAATCTGATTAAACCAATGTTTTATTACATCTGAACTCATTCTCCGCTGTATTCGTATGGGCCTGTGTTGAACTTGAATAGAGCTGCCTGACAAGGGTATTAGCTAACTAGGTAGCTATTAAGCTAACGATAGTTGCAATGAAATGCCATTAACTCTCCAAGTTTTACATTATAGAAGTAGCTTCTTTGATTAAGTGAGAGGCTCTTATTTTAGTTTCCTAACGTTAGCGATTTGTGCACATCTGAGACTAGACCCGGCCTAGGAGCTAGCTAGGTAGCCTGTTAGCTATAGCCTAGGTAGTTATGAATAAGGTCAACATGACACTTAGATTTGCGTGCTTAAGAAAGACATCAGTAGCTACCTAACGCTAACTAGTGACATATTTTGTTGAGCTCTCTTATTCCCTTTTATGTGTGTTCGGGGCTATTTGCCCAAGGTCATGTTTGGCTAGAAATATTTCAGGTTCAGGTGAAACCTAGCTACAACATGGATAACAGGTTATAGCTACTTTTACGATAACTGTTAAAGGCATGACACTAGCTTATGCTAAGTGCACTCAGCTGGTAAAATGAGTTTAACAAAAAAGTTTTTTAAATATAGCCTTGTATCCAGTAGTGTTGAGGAAAGAATATTACATGTATCCTGGTTGAAAATGCATTTTGATGATTTAATGGGAATGCAGTTGTACGGCTCTGACATTTGACCACTTCAATGACAGTGACTAGCTTTGTCAAGGTGCCTCCCACAGCCCATGGTGCACTTGTGCTGCCTTTGACAGAGGGAAACACTTGTGCTGCCTTTGACAGAGGGAAACACTTGTGCTGCCTTTGACAGAGGGAAACACTTGTGCTGCCTTTGACAGAGGGAAACACTTGTGCTGCCTTTGACAGAGGGAAACACTTGTGCTGCCTTTGACAGAGGGAAACACTTGTGCTGCCTTTGACAGAGGGAAACACGTGTGCTGCCTTTGACAGAGGGAAACACTTGTGCTGCCTTTGACAGAGGGAAACACTTGTGCTGCCTTTGACAGAGGGAAACACTTGTGCTGCCTTTGACAGAGGGAAACACTTGTGCTGCCTTTGACAGAGGGAAACACTTGTGCTGCCTTTGACAGAGGGAAACACTTGTGCTGCCTTTGACAGAGGGAAACACTTGTGCTGCCTTTGACAGAGGGAAACACTTGTGCTGCCTTTGACAGAGGGAAACACTTGTGCTGCCTTTGACAGAGGGAAACACTTGTGCTGCCTTTGACAGAGGGAAACACTTGTGCTGCCTTTGACAGAGGGAAACACTTGTGCTGCCTTTGACAGAGGGAAACACTTGTGCTGCCTTTGACAGAGGGAAACACTTGTGCTGCCTTTGACAGAGGGAAACACTTGTGCTGCCTTTGACAGAGGGAAACACTTGTGCTGCCTTTGACAGAGGGAAACACTTGTGCTGCCTTTGACAGAGGGAAACACTTGTGCTGCCTTTGACAGAGGGAAACACTTGTGCTGCCTTTGACAGAGGGAAACACTTGTGCTGCCTTTGACAGAGGGAAACACTTGTGCTGCACTTTGAACCGTCGTGTTTGCACCTTAACATCTGTATTTTTCTTTATTGCCTTTAAGATCACCGGTGTGTAGGCTCTCAGGCAGAATGTTGTTTCTTTTTTGAATGTTTCTTTCTTGTTTTGTGCTTGTTCCTGGTGCAGGTCCGTGCTGGCTCCCGTGCTCTTTACAGACCCCTGTCTGCCTCTATGCTGTCCAGGCCTGAGGTCAATACAGAGGTGAAAAACATCTTCTTGTAGTGCGGGGCCTTATGCTCTTCCAAAGCTTGTCAATCCCTTTAATAGTTATTGATGTTGGAGTTCTTTTCCCATCACTAAGGAGGTGTTTGTTTTTCAGAGAAACGTAGCCCTCATGCCACAGAGCCCCTTCACCCAGGTAGCTCTCAGAGGCTTCCAGACCAGTGCTGTGAGCAGGGACATTGATACCGCTGCCAAATTCATTGGTGCTGGAGCCGCCACAGTCGGAGTGGCTGGATCTGGTGCTGGAATTGGAACAGTGTTCGGCAGTCTCATCATTGGATATGCCAGGTAAGTCCACTGCTACAAACTGAGTACTAGATCTGTGCTTGTCAATGTCAGCTTTCAGAAAAATTATGATTTCCAACAGATTTGACATGAAATGGTCTGATAATGGTTTGTCTTGTTCTTTTCCGCAGGAACCCATCATTGAAGCAGCAGCTCTTCTCCTACGCTATCCTGGGATTTGCCCTGTCTGAAGCTATGGGCCTATTCTGTTTGATGGTTGCTTTCTTAATCTTGTTTGCTATGTAAAAAAAAATCTGTCTATAGAAACTGTAATTACAGATGTGACTACATATTTTATTGTGGCTACCAAAATTGTTCTGTGTTGGTGTCATGGAAATGTACATTTTCAAGTCTGTCCGACACTCTCAAAATAACAGAAACATGTATTGTAAAAAATGTAAGAAATTACATAATTAAAATGCATGTATTTGACTAGTTGACATATGGCAGTATGTTTTCTATGTAAGGAATCATGTTTCACCACAATCAAGACGCCAACTAGCTTCTATTGAATGTCAACATGGGATTATACAAAGGAACTGCTTAGACGTAATGTAAATCAGTCTGGTGCATTTGCCATTTTCAGTGCATCATGTGTTTGCTTCTGTGGGTCCACATTTATGTTGTCGTTGGTTCAAGTGCAGGTCAATAGCATTCTGTAAGTAGGCAGCAAGTGGGCACTTTCTCTTGTAAATGGAATTAAATAAATCTAGACCACAATTTGATTGTGCTAAATAGTGGTCACTGGTCCAGATTATTTTGGACGTTCTCTGCATGAACGTGTTCAGCCTGGAGATCATGACATGATTGCCCTTAACAACTCTATTACAGTTTGGTTCACGCTAAGCTTGCATAAAGTTGATTTATCCCGTAGTGATAGATTTTAGAGCCTTTCAATGTGCCTAAGAACACTAGAGGTACATTGTCAAATCGAATGGGCCTGGAGGAAATTGTATCTGTAATGTATTTGACGCGATGGTTACGTTCTCACAAAAATGCCATAATAGATCACAAAGATAATGTAAAAGGAATCTGCATGTATTTTCTGAAGATGGTCACCCTTCATACCCAAGCTCCCGGATGTCATCCAGTTTAAGACCCAGGGAACAGAAAACATTTAAAAACTAAGGATGGTACTACCTGAACTTGTACAGCAAAAATACACTGTTTGAGGTTTTACTATTTTTGTGCTCTGAACAAAACCATGGTGTATATACCTGCCTTCCAGTGGAGTTAATTTCTCCATCCCACAGATGGTAATACCGTTCACTCATCACCTGGCTTTCCCCATCCTTGGGGGTATTTAGGATGCTTCTTATCCCTTCTCTGTTCTGGTGGGATCCACTTCCCACTGCTTTCAAGCAGAGTTGTTTGTTCTACCAAAGACAGAAGACCCTGCCTTGTTCACCTGGACTCCGTTATGGATTGTTCCCTTACTCAAGAACTTTTCAAGATTGGATGCTATAATATTCTGGACAATTTTGTCTGCTACTGTGCTTCTTTTTTTTTTGCATTGGGGATGTGGCATTGTCCCAGCACATTTGTTGTATTCACCACATCTCTGTTGGCATAACAGCATCTCATGACTAGCTTTGAAGTAAAATATATCATTTAAATAGTATATTGTGACTTGATTTCTCTGTACTTCTATATTATTGCTGGCGGGTGGCAGACTGCTTTTCTGTGGCTGTGGTGTGTCGGAAGTAAGTGACGTATACGGAAAATATGCTGCTCTCGCGAGACCGTTGTACAGACGTGGGATTTTGATATCAAGGGTTGAGCCCGTGGGTAAGTGTCCAAGAACTGACAGTGATTGTACACAAAAATATCGCCCTTGTAACGATTTCTTGGCATTCGTGGGGATTTAAGCTTGAATAAAAATGATTGGTCTGTGATGAATGCAGATCCTGTCTGTATTAGCAGTTATAAATAGAGCTAATATGGCCACGGTGATATGCTTGCAGATGCTACCCTGCCTAAATGGGCGGTGTGGATGGATAGGGCTTGGTAGCGTGATGATGGTGAGGGGCTGTGTAAACAAAACCACCCGCATTGTTTTGTTAGCTTGTGCTGAATTTGTCAACAATTTAAATTGCAAGGTTTGTGTCTAATGTTGTGGCTAAATTGTTGCATTTAATATGTTTGTCTTCTAAATAAGGACAACGCTAGCTGAATTAAAGCTAGCCAGAAATATTGCATTGTCAGTTTCATAATAGCTAGCTACTGCTGCTGTAGGTTACCCAACTAGCGTTACCTAGCTAGCTAGTGATGCTTTAGCTATCTTGCTAGCTAAATATACAGTTGTGTCATCTGTCATATTTCGAGTTTCCACTATTCATTTTGATAGATATCCTCTATGTGACCAGCAATGTCTCTCACTCTTTCTTCTGACTCAGAGAAAGACCATACATTTACAAGGGACAGTTGCCAAGTTGCTATCAATAAGCTTTGTTCCCACACAAAGTCCTAAAACAGATACAATATTTGACCGAGCCTCCTATAAAGGTGATGATCATTGATCTGGGACATTCTACCTACAACAGTGCAAATCATGATTTGAATTTTGCTTTCCAGGGTATAAAAGGAGTTCCTGAATATGAGTGATGACAAACCTTTCTTATGCGCTGCTCCTGGGTGTGGTCAGGTATGTTTTTATAGTCCATTTGGTTTGTCTTTGTTAGTTATATATGAAAAGTGTTATATATTTAAATGATACATTTTCATCATTCCATAGCGATTTACAAACGAAGACCACTTGGCTGTCCACAAACATAAACATGAGATGACACTCAAGTTTGGTCCAGCAAGGGACAACAGTGTCATCGTTGCTGGTAAGCACTACAAGAGCCCACAATTAAATGACTAAATGTTAGTATTCATTCAAGTGGTATGAGAGAGAGACCCTGTCTTGTGTTGCAGACCAAACACCAACACCTACACGCTTTCTGAAGAATTGTGAGGAAGTGGGACTCTTCAATGAGCTTACCAGTCCATTTGAGCATGACTTCAAAAAAGCTACTGAGGATGACCTCAAAAAGGTGAGTAATTACTATCCAGTGGTGCTATCAAAGCTAAGGCTGACTTGGTAGTACCACTTGCTCCAGATCTGATCTGTTGATATTTGTTTCTGACATGCAGATGCCCTTGGATCTGTCGCCTCTTGCCACACCAATGATCATACAAAATAAAATTGAGGACCACTCAGCTGTGGAGGCACATCGGGGCAGCCCTCTGCCCCATCCGGAATCTACAACAAGTGACGACAAGGTAAAGGATTTGGTATACTTCATACATTGATATCCTGGTGGATCAGTTGATCTGTAGGGCAATTCTAAATCTTTACTTTTGGACATTAACAACTATTGTCTCACCACTTGAACAGCCAGGGTTATATTCAACCCAAACAGTTTGATTCATTGTTGAAAAGTGTTCATTAAAGGTTGGACAATACTCGGATTGCTGAAGAAGTAATTGTATTTTCTACCATATAGACTAACTTTTCAGATGTCATAATTGTGATAATACAGTGTCCATGAACTCTAATGGATGGCTTATCAGAGATGTTGCTCAACAACATTGCAATAAGCTCAGAGTGAATTACCCTCAAATGACCACCCAATGTAACAGAGTTAAACTACTGTTTTGACTATTTTGCCATCTAAGGATAAGGTTTACCCTCATATGCTCATTTTCAGCATCTTTGAATATTTTCATCATAGACTAACAGCTCTTACTGGGATCACTGAAACACTGATTCCCTTTTGCAGTGCTTTGGTTGATAGTTTCACTGTTTCCCCAAAATAGTACACAGTAGTACCAGAACTGCAAAAAATGATTTGGATAAATAAATCCCTTTTTATATTTTGTACATCAGATCCTTGTCTATTAGCAGTTATTAATCAATCCATCTTTTAATCTGTACTATAAGAATGACACACAACTAGGGCATTATTTCGTGGTTGAAATCTAGAGAATGGTTGTCATTGAAGGTTTTAATGCAGCTAAGGTCTCGTATGGTGTTTTCAGGAGGTATCTTTGCAGCCGACCTCACTGCCAACCTCTACTATAGTCCATCCTGCATCCCTCCAAGTCCCAAATGTACTCCTAGCAACCTCAGACGCTAGTGTTGTTATACAGCAAGCTCTCCCATCGCCAACATCTAGCTCTGTAATTACCCAAGTCCCATCCTCTAATAGACCAATAGTGTAAGTAACTAAAAAAATGTTAATTATTTGATATTTTTTTGTATAACTTTTTTTTGCGTGTTTTTGCTTTTAATTTATTTTTTGTAATTATGTTTTGTGTCTTTATGGTTTTGCATTTTGTGGTAAGATGGTTCATTGAAAAGTATGCTCTTTGGTTTGTTGTCAGTGACCCATACTGGTACCATATCGTACGAGTACAAATCCACAAAGTTCTGCTGTCCATTTTACGTTACCTTATGTTCCTTTTGAGTGTCTGTTTTGTGTTTCTTTGTTGTAGTGTGAAGTGTATGATAACTTTCTTAAAGGAGAAATAATTTAATACATAACATGACTAGATATTATTTTGCTGGTTGTTGTGTAACCCATAGTCTCCTCTCTCCCCTCCAGTCCAGTCTCTGGAACTTTTCCTGTACTCTTTCAGCTGCCTAATGGACAAACCATGCCCATCGCAATCCCAGCAACCATTGCATCTAGTGTACATATTCCAACCGCAATTCCTGTAAGTATTGCATGTCAAGCTCGTTGCTTTATGGAGTTCCAATGTGTATTTTAAATGCATGGATTTACAGCGTGCTGCACATTCGCTCAGGCCCATTTTAACTAGACCTAAATCCACGTTCCAGTGATTAGTTAATGCCATGTATTCAGCCCCTAGAACAGGCTCACTATTTACTACTTTGGCACTAGTGTCTTTGGCATGCGTTGGACAGGCAGGGGACGATGGTGGAACTAATGGGCCTTAGAAGAGAGCAGCTGTATGTCACCTTGGCAAAGACAGTGAGTAGGCCAAACGGTTGTATGTTCCAGTCCAGGGTGCCTCACTGCCATTTGTCCTTGTACAATTTGAATCACCACACTTGACTTCTGGCAGACTGGATGTGTTGCAATCAATTAATATGCCACCCCTGGATATTATGCTTCAGTGTCTGTTAAGGACATTAGCTAATCTAGCCATATCATAGGCCCTATAGAAATCTCCCTGTCCCTAGTTCCCCCAGAGCGACGTGTGGCTGGTGACGATAGACAGACAGGGTCCCTGTCTTGTTCTCTCTGGCCCTGATTGTCTGTGTGGAACACTGAGCAGCAGATGATTATCTCCTGATGGCGGCGCAGCGGGGAAAAGACCTCCGTTCTCCCAGTCTGTGGGGAGCCACTGACGAGGAAAGGAAGAGATCCCACTGCTGGGTCTCCTCTCCCCTCCTCCCTTCATCCCCTTTCCTCTCCTCCTCTCTCTCCTTTTCCATCCGTCTCGTTGTGAGGAGACGGTAGAGGAGACCCGGCTCTGGCCTTCCAGCTCGTCTCTCCCTCCATCCCTCTCCTGTGCTTAGCCCTTCTGTCCATATGCTTTCCACACAGGCAGGCAGGAGCTCATTAGCGTACATGGTGCATCTCCATGTGGCGCTGCCTCCACAAAATAACAGGCCATCCAGCCTAATGAGGCTGAGATATGAGGAAAACTCTGAGCGTACGGCGCTGTCTCTCTGTGTGTGTGTGTGTGTGTGTGTGTGCACATATTGGGAGGGGAGGGGGCTGCCTGCCTCTCACTGGGAGAGACTAATTCTTCTTGTGCTGGTCTCTCTGTGTGTGTCTGTGCTGTCAGCTTGTCAGACCCGTCACCGTAGTGCCTAACGTCCCTGGGATCCCTGGACCGCCCTCGCCTCAAGCCGTCCAATCAGAAGCTAAGCTGGTAATGTTTTTGTCTCATACACATACCGTCAAGGGTTCTGTACATATGTGCATGCCTGAAATTCCCCCAAACAATGTCAAATTGATCCACAAAGTAATGTTACATTTGGATTATGTACAATAGTAGTTCATGCCAATACTGTAGGTACTATGTCTGTACTGTATGTAGTTCCTTGCTTTAACCAGAAGAGGGAACTAGAAACAAGTGTTTTGCAATGATGTTAGCAGTTTGTATTTGATATAAATTGTCATTAATGTTGAGTATGTGTTACAGATGCTAGTGAATGGTGTATGACCGTGACCTGGCTTAAAGAGATACTTCGGGATTCGGGCAATGACGCCCTTTATCTACTTCCCCATAGTCTTGTGGATACCAGCATGTTAGCAGATACCCATAGACTTCCAGGCATTGTAGTTAGCATTGGCTCACAAAAAAAACTCTAACTTCCTTCATACTAGACACAGAGACATGAAAATGGTATCTACGAGTTCATCGGACTCAAAATACCCAAAGTATCCCTTTTAATGCCTCAACCAGGGTGGATGAGCAGTGTCTCCAGCCTCTGGCCCTTTGTGTTAGTAGTGACTGTTGAAGGGCAGCGATATGGACCGTTGTTGGGTAGATCATTGGCACGGTGATGAAGCACGTATCACAGAACCTGTAAATGCTCACAGCACGCCGCACCTCTGAAAATTAACAGGTAAAGCTTTACAAGGAGGGCTGGGGGGGGGTGGACTTTAAGGTGGGTGAGGGGTGGTTTATTGGTCGCAGGGCGCAGGGATGACAAACGCAGAGATGGCGACGGCGTGTTGAGCACAACGCTGAGGCCAACCGTGGGGGGGGGGCTTCTGCCGAGAGCCAGCTGGGGGGCATCTTGGCATGGGCTCGGAGAGGCACATTAAGTCAGCCTCACCCTGCATGGAACCTTTTGTTCAGCAGAATCCTGGCTGACCTGCGAACCCCCCACCCCCGGTACCCCCCCCCCCCCCCCCCCCCCCCCCACCACCACCACCACCACCACACTCAGCTCATCAGCAAACACCTAATGAGCCCACGTCAAGAAAACAGCCCCCCGCCCAGCCAGCCCCCCACCCACCCTGCTCTCCGGGGGCGCGGAGACGGCGCTTTACAAGGACTGATGATGCTGCAAAGACCACAATAATGATAATTAACTTGCTGAATTTAGAAGATTATGCTGTTAATTAGTTGCAAAATAAAGATAAGTAATACAGCAGCAGATGGTTGAATAACACCCATGAGATGGAGGGTTATTACACTGATGAGGTTTCTGTGGCAGAAATGAAATATGAATCTGACTGGCTTCTCCCTCCTTCTATGGGCCATTCCAGGAGAATAATATCTTGTTTCTGCCAGAAGAGCTTCTGGAAGGGTATTACACGATAAACTAATTTGGTAGATAGATTGGTCTGGCAAAAAGGTAGTTGTTAGAATAATGTGCTCCTCTGTTCTCCCATGTAAATGTATTCCCACTCACTTTGTTACGGGTTGAGATGGCTCATTCACCTTCAGCTTGTTTACTCACTGTTTGATGGTGGAGTATTTGGGCTTTAAATTACTGTCTGTCACCTTTATCAAGATGCAGGACGGGGGAAGTGTGTTGCGTAGATTTTCATGTAAAACATGAAAACAATTACAAATCTGGATTTGGCATGTGATTTAATTCCCCGGTATGTCGTATGACTAGCTACATGTAGATTAGAAGGATGTAGTTGTTTATGTCTTTTGTTAGGAGGATCGCCAATAAGATAGTTGTTTTGTCTCTTCAACGCACTGTAGATGTCTGTGTTCCTGGTGACTTTGTTAGCTAGTTTTATGGCTTGTCTGACAGATGCCCAGGGACAGAGAAGGGGGTTGGTCGCTCTAGATGGTGGGGGGGGGCACTATGTTATAAACACACCCAAGAGGCAAAGCTTCCCCTGACAAGTTGACATCCCCAGCTCATCAGGGGAATAGGATATTGGCCGTGACAGCTATTAGATTTCCTATGTAACATTACTGGAGGAAGTCTTTGTTTTGATGTCTAATTTCCCATCATACAGGATATAGTGTTTTGGTTGTCTTTTGCAACTCCTTGTTTTTTTTTTATCTCATTGGTCTACTTCAAGACTATGTTCATGACTTTCAACTCAAACGGAACATCGCTACATTGCAGAGAGGTGTTGTCTCGAGGCTCATGTGCTCTTGTGTTGTTTTCTTCCCCTAGAAGCTGAAGGCAGTGCTAAGCCAGCAGCTCCCTCAGGTAACCAATGGAGATTCGGGTGATGTCCAGAGCAGTGCTGTGACCCACAATGCAGCCCCGGCCCTGGTCCCTTCCCCATCTCTGTCTCCTGGCCCTCCCCTGGCCCCGCCTGAGGAACCCTGCCCCGAGACCCTCCAGCAGCCTGCCACCTCCACCACTGAGACGCCTGTGAGTACACTACCACAACTGGCCACCAGAGGGCACTATGCTTAAATTTGGCTATTCCACAACTAACCATTGAAGTACCTTTTTTTTAAGGGTATTAATATATTATTACCCTAACTAGTGATTATGATGAACATTACATTAGCCATGAAATACATGTTTGTAGCCTATGTGTTATAGAGCTTGATAGGTTGGTTCTGATGAATTTGTGTCGCGCATTCTGTTCTCCATGCCAGGCGACTAAGGCGCACCCTGCCCAGCACACAGGGGGCCGGCGGCGCAGAGCCACCAGCGAGGACCCGGACGAGAAGAGGCGTAAGTTCCTGGAACGCAACCGAGCTGCGGCGTCCCGCTGCAGACAGAAGAGGAAGGTCTGGGTGTCTTCGCTGGAGAAGAAGGCTGAGGACCTCAACTCTATGAACGGACAACTACAGGTATATGCACACCTTGGCTCAGTCTGCCATTTAGTAACTGCTTATTGCATCAGGTATGAGGGATTCTACTGTGTGCGTGCGTTTTCTTTTTCCCCTTGTGCGGTGATGAAGTCATTAAAGCCTATTAAGAGGAGTTGCGGTGTGACAGCGGGCGGCGTGCGAGCCCCCCCATTCTCCGATACATCCCTGTCAATAAAGCTGTATCCTCCAGATGTCAGCCGCACACAAGCGTGTCCTCGCTTCTGTCTCAGCAGTTTACTGGATGGCCTCTAAAATCTCTCAGGGAAAGGTGTCTTTTTGAACCTTCATTTTGCAGAAAGCAATTAGGATCTGACGCTGACAAGTTCTCTACAGTTCATGTGACTGTTGTCTCTGTTGATAAGTGTGATTCGGGGTGCGGCACATTGGCGTTCCACACAATTAAATGAGATGTGCTGTTTTATTTGCTTGCTGTCTTCTTTGTCCATGGAGGCAAAGTAAGACATGGGGGGGTTGAGGCGGAGGGGAAGAGAACACGGGAAAGGGGAAATGAAATGGAGGGGGGAATTGTGATGAATTTCCGTTACAATAACCGATTGTCACCAATGATGGTCATCGGTGTGTCTGCTAAGGGTTAAATGAACGCAAGCAGATGAAGGTGGAGGAACCGAGAGAGGGACTGAGGAAGGACGGGGTCGCAGAGAGCACCACTGTTAACTATGAGGAACGGAATAAGTCGCGGGCGAAAATTGAATGTCACAGAATGAAAGTGTTCTTTTATATGAAGGCATTAATCAGCGGTGCGGTTTTAGTTCTAACTCCCGTGCTGACACATTGGCCCAACTGATCAGCGGAGTGGGCCCTAATGATGCACGATTACTATAACATCATCCTTAACGGGCTTTTTTTAATGAGGTGTCAGAGCAGGCAGCAACCCACAGGGCTCCCGGCCTCCGAGTCAGGAAGGAAAGGACCATTTGCTCCCATTCTATTAATTCACAAACTTAGAAACAAGTTAAACTTCTTCAGGCCGCCATGCTTTATCCTACTGTATGACAACATGATCCATATTAATTGGATAAGGAATGCAGCCATTTATGTTTTTTTTCGGGGTTTAACATCCTGGTTGTAATAGTACACCTCGTCAGACCTGGGTGTTTAGTTGTTCCACCAATGCAGTAGTAACAATAACACACAGTCTGGTTGTGTAGTCCATACCAGGCTAGATTCCTCCACGTCATACCAACAATCTATGGTCTTAATGGTATTCGGAATACGGTAGCTAGTGTAATCAAAGTATTCGCTAAACACTGCTTGTTGGGGCCACCCAACATCTATCAATACCATAACTTCTATTCCCTGTAGCCATGCTAAAAGATCTCTCTCTGTGAGCTGCACCTGCACTGGAGGGTTGATCCAAACCAGTGGTTCCCAAACTTTTTATAGTCCCGCACCCCTTCAAGCATTCCACCTCCAGCTGCGTACCCCCCTCTAGCACCAGGGTCAGCGCACTCTCAAATGTCGTTTTCTTTTTTTTAACCGTCATTGTAAGCCTGCCACACACACTATACGATTTATTAAACATAAGAATGAGTGTGAGTTTTTGTCACAACCCGGCTCGTGGGAGGTGACAAAGAGCTCTTATAGGACCAGGGCACAAATAATAATAATCAACAGGGAATACCTGGAGGAGGAGAGGATGAGCGTGTTCACAAAGCAGCAGTGGTAACTAGGTTGTTTATCTGTAATGAGAGATGGTTGCGTAGTGAGCGTGGTGTGGTAGACATGTGTAAGGGCTCTACCAGCTGTTTAATAATCTGGATTCACATAAATTGGCCACTTTCAGACTAATAGATTAAGCTGCCATAGTCCTTTAAAAAAAAAGAAAAAGGAGAACAGAAAGAGTCTAAATCTGCCATAGGGCGTTCTGTGGGCCTCCGGCTGCTCTAATTCCAGTGAAAGTCACCTTCAGCGTAATGTGGCCTCTCTTTACTGCATGCAGAATCCCCAGCTCCCATGGGGACTGTAATGACACGGGAGTGTAAATCTCAGCAGAATCCACAAAGTTGTGCTGACAATCGGAAGAGCTCACCTCTGACAAATGTGTTGGTCGGGTGCCAGTAAAGAGCCGTAATTATAGCGCAAGGAGCAACATAATTGAAAAAGTGCATCATACTTTATTCACCTTGCCATCCATTATCCAGTTAGCTACCTTTCCCTGTGTCTGTTCTTCTTCATGGGATGGGTGGGGGATGAGTATTTCTGCAGTAATGTAATGGTCATATAGGCCTCTCATACAGACTGACAATGAGAGAGAAATGACTTGTGGTTATCCCTTTGTCAAATAAAATCATAATGGTTTTGGGTACTGAGAAAATAGTAGCTAAAGTCTCCTCACAAACCTGGCTGTTTTCATAACTGGGGAATGTGTGTATGCTGGACCTGGCACCTACAGTACCATACCCCGTTCAAAGGCAGTTACATATTTTGTCTTGCCCATTCATCCTCTGACATACAACATACACAATCCATGCCTCAATTGTCTCAAGGTTTAAAACGGCATATTTAACCTGTCTCCTCCCCTTCGTCTACACTGATTGAGGTGGATTTAGCAAGTGTTGTGATGTAAACAAAGGTTTATCTAGCACATCACAGCCCCCCACAGAGACAGTCGTTGATGGCCGATGGTTTGACAGGTCATGCTCCTCATGGGATGGGGATGGTGAAGGTTTAGCACTAAATATAGTATGTTTCAATCAGAGATGCATACAATACAGATGGTTATCAGACTCGGGTATCTGTTTGGAAGTATGTGGCAGTCAGTCAAGTCTCCATTTTATGGAGTGAGTGTGTGTTTTGTCTGTTTCCCTCCTCTCTGGCAGAGTGAAGTCACCCTGCTGAGAAATGAAGTGGCTCGGCTGAAGCAGCTTCTTCTGGCTCATAAAGATTGCCCTGTAACCGCCATGCAGAAGAAATCTGCCTATCACAGTGAGTTATGTTCCATTATCCTCAGCCCCAGGCCGCCCTGCAAATACATCCAAAACGAGCCCTGCTAACCTCTCGCCAGAGGGACACGTCTCGCTCATCGCCTAGCCCCGACACCTCCAGAGCTATGGACACATTAGGCCATTTTCTGGTTTTGGAAAAACTTCAGAGAAGTTTGTCTATTCATGTGCCTTTTTGTCTCCTGCAAGTCATCTGTTTTGAGCTGTCATTTCAAGTCATATGGTTTTAAATGTGATTCACCTGCACCATTATGGAAACCTAAATGCATCAGTCTTTAGCTTTTTATTCTTTAATGATGCCTTTTGAAATGTGCAAATCTGTGCATAGTGTCTGCCTTATGCAGCCTCTTAGTTTCAATTTGCTGTTGTCAGTAGAACGGCTGTCTGGGAGGCGATGGTTGACTCACTTTGCCCAGAAGTGCCTGTTCCTCAGGTGCTCATTGTAAAACTTAATGGCTGCCAGGTTTCGCCAGTCACTGTGTAAGCACTTTTGTAAGAACAGGCTATAGTTTTTAATTTCCACCATTTCAGCCCCCTTTGCCTCTCTAGATTTTTTTGTCAGCTCAGCTTTGTGCTCATAACTCACCATCTCTCTTTAGATGGGCCAATATGCAGAACGTGTACACATAGCCACGTCTCGGCAGTGCTCAGGAGTCTGCCGCTGACTTGTATTGACAATGATTGCCTCCAAAATGAGTCCATTATAGCGGAGAGCTTGACAAGACTGCGGCTTTTTCTCGATGAGAGGTGCCGCGGTCACCGAGCGCCACTGTTCATTCCACATCCCTATTGTTAACCATAGCACTGTCGCTGACACGCCTCATGCATATTATAGGACTGATGACTCCCAGGCTATATTGGCCTGTCACAGACTGTGCTCATTTGGTTGTCTGGATTGTTTTGACTACCATTTGCAGATGAATTGGGTCATCTTTCTCACATATTGTTGAGGATTCTTCCTATCTTAGACCTCAGCGAAGGCTGATCGCTTGCAGCTAGTTGATACCATGGAGAAATATAGCCTCATCTAGTGATCCCATTACTTTACGGAAGCATTCTGTTGTTGAAAGGTGAGGTTGAGTTAGATGATACAAGCCTCTACTGTACCGTTAACAATACAACGTTACGATAGCGTTCGAGTTGGCTGCTGGGAGTCTCCCCAGCTCTGCTAAAACCGTTTTCAATGGATTGGTAAATACATGTAGAACTAACTATTTGATTTTAATATCACCTCCTTGAAGAGCACAGTCAAAACTACACATTTCCGATTATTCCACATTTTTAGCTCTATCATCGGAGTTTTACAGCAATCAGTAAACATCAATTGATCAAGTAGTTTTCAAATACTGTACTTGAGGGCTAGCCTGATCCTAGCTATAACAACGTGTCATTTAGCTTGCTTCATCAGATATTAGGCGTTTGGAAAGAGCTTGACATCGTTCTGGTAAATTTGTCAGTGGGACTACTGTCATCACCGCTTTTGATGGCAAGCAAATCAAACATTAATTAGATGTAGCCATTTAGTTTATCCTCTGAAAGTGAACTTGTTAACTAGCCATGTTGATGTGATATGTTATTAGCTAAGCCAGCCAATTTCACGTGGTCCATCACGTGGTCCGTGATTAAACACTATTTAAAAACATCAAATCATGGGATAATGTTAGCAAACTTCACTGGGTAAGTCTACATTGAAGAAAAATGTGCATTAGGTCTACTTACCACAATGTTTAGCCAACTGTACAAAGTTTCTACCTGTAGCTGGCAAAGTAAACATTATCAGCTAACAGTAACGTTAATCGGCAATGCACCAGTGGTGGAAAAAGTACCCATTAGTCATACTTGAGTAAAAGTAAAGATACCTTATTAATAAAATGACCCAAGTGAAAGTCACCCAGTAAAATACTACTTGAGTAAAAGTCTAAGTATTTGGTTTTAAATATACTTAAGTGTCAAAAGTAAATGTAATTGCTAAAATATACTTAAGTATAAATTAATTGAAGATCCTTGCATTAAGCAAACTAGAATTTTGTATGAATTTTTACAGATAGCTAGGGGCACACGCCAACATTTAGACACAATTTACAAAGAAGCATGTATGTTTAGTGAGTCCGCCAGATCAGAAGCAGTAGAGATGACCAGGGATGTTCTCTTGATAAGTGTGTGAATGGACCATTTTCCTGTCCTGCTAAGCATTCAAAATGTAACGAGTACTTCTGTGTGTCAGGGATGTATGGATTAAAAAGTACATTCTTTTCTTTAGGAATGTAGTGAAGTAAACATTGTCCAAAAAACGACTTAAGTTACTTTAAAGTACTACTTAGGTACTTTACACCACTGCAATGCGCCCTTCTGCTTCTTGACAGGCAGATCCCATGTAGGATGGGAAATGAAGCTAAACCACTCATATTTGTCAGATATAGTTCACTTTTATTTTATATCACTCAAATATCCAATTAATGGTGGCTACCCTCACGTATCTGAAATTAGATGGTCAGTTGATGTTGTACATACTGTCAATACTGTGACAACATAAGGCAGATCATGTAAAGATTCCATCATGGTGTTGCCTCAGCGCAGAGGTCTTTTCAGCTACTCTGTGTTTTCTCCCAGTCCTTACCCCCCCCCCCCCCCCCAATACCAGTGGTCCCCCAGGCCCCCAGCATCCTCCATCCCTGTCTGGTAACATGTTTCCTCATCCAGCCCAGGCACACTGCTACAGCAGGTGGGAGGATATTACCCAGCCTGCCCTACAAACAAGCCAGACCATGCTTCCTCTTGGCACACCGAGCTGTCCATCTGCTTATGGTGAAGGCTGCTCTGGGTAGCTAGTAAAGCTGCATATGATAATATATCAGCAGTCTACTCTCGCCTTCCGCTCCTGTGCTTAATGCCATTAAGAGTAATAATACACACTGGAATATGGAACAAAAAGGTTGATTTACAAGGGGATCGACCTTATGCAGGGAGAAATGGCAGAGCGATTTACGGTGCTTTGACATTCACCTGCACTAAATCACCTGATCAAAGTCTGATCAATGCGAACGCCAAGGGAGCCCCACACACACACACAGGGCCTTTTTAAATGCAATTTTATTGCAAACTTCTCTTATTATGGAGTCTGTGTCTCACATTCTCAAATACCAAGCCCAATCGTTAATTACTTAGTGCCATTTCAACTGACTTCATATCATTAGCTATATTAATTATCATAGTGGTCCTCCTCATTCCTTTGAGTCGGAGCATGAGAGAGGATTTTTTTTTTCTCATCAGGATCCAATTAATTCAATGCAACTGCCTAACAGCTGGTGGCATTTCGACTCCAAATCTTGCATACTCTCCAGTGTGAGCGTCATTAAAATCAGGTGCTGTAATCATCTGTCGCTGCAGTAGTTGGCAAGGTAGCAAAAAACAAATGAGAACTCAGTGAGGAGTGGGAAACACTGCCACATGCCCCAGAATGTAATGTCCCCTTATGATGTTGGTTTAAATTGACATTGTAACTGAACTTTAATTAAGAGCAGAAAAAACAGTAAGTAGTATTAACAAAATGTCCTAGGATATACATATTAGTTCCTAAATAGATTGGCCAACAGAGGTTACTCCTGATCCTATTTTGGAATAGGATCATAGTGCAATGAATATAGGCTGCATTTTGTTGAAGTGAGTCGTCTACTTTAACAAGCACTTTTGCTGCAATAATGTACTGTATAAAACGGGTGATGATCGAACCATAAAGCCGTAACAGGCCTTTTTTTTACTGTGTGTGTGTGTGTGTGTTTGCAGCATCTGAGAAGGAAGACAGCTGTGAGGAGATGTCAGTCCCAGGCAGCCCCCAGAACGAGGCCATCCAGCACAGCTCCGTCAGCACCTCCAACGGAGTCAGCTCCTCCTCCATGACCCCTGCTGCCTCCGCCCCTGCCACAGCAGACCAGAGCACAGAGGATGGCCAGGCACAGCGTGGCGCTGCCCTGTCCACCATCCAGACTCAGCCCTCAGGAAGCTGATCAGCCCCACCGCACCGCAGGCAGTGGCCCAGCCTCGCTGCTGCCTCTGTAGGGGAAAGGAACTCTCACTCAGCTTCGGTTTGGACTATACTGTATTTGCTCATTGTTTGGTTTCTGTTTCTTTCGATTTTCTTGGAATGCAATGTAATGGTTTGTTGGAAATTGGTAAAGATGCAAAAGAAGGCCCTTTACGAATGGTTCGAAGATGGAAATGATTGTCTTATTTCCACCTTGTTTTCTAGTCCTTCTGATTTATTTATTTAACTGTACACATGTCCTTTTTGTTTTGGACCTCTGTGAACTTTGAAGTTGTAATGATTTGAATCAGTGCATTGTCAATGAGACCTTACCAAAGTGTGTTGTGGCTCACTTGGAATGTATTTGTTTTTAATGGCCTTTTATATCCTTATTTTATGGTGAGAAGACGTAAGGAGCAGACACTTTCATTGTTTTGCCTTTTTCATTTTGCACATAACAGATGAAGGGTTTAACTTTTTAGTGTTTTTTGATTGTTCCAATAAGATGTACTGGCAGCTTTTTAAGGTAGATTTTAATACCTGTCTCGTTACAAAACTTCAACGGTTGAATCAGATTTGAACTGACAACGTTTATGTGAGTGATTTTAGTTTGGCTACGTCTGCCGGTAGCATGATGTGGTTTAAATGTTCAGAGTTGCCTGCACTTGTAAAATAGGAGCTTGGGTCGAATTCTATGTGCGTTCTTTGACCGACATTCCATTTGTAGTTTGATTGTTTCATGAACCAGTGATTGTAGGATTGCAGTACATTTTACATTACATAAACATGTTGACTCAACCATGTGCCATTCATTTTATCACACAGATTGATTTGTCATTAGAATTATGGGTGTTTCCATGTACGTAATTTCTTGGTATAGGAGATCCGTTTCTTCTGAATAATGTTTCTGCTTACTAAGTGACTTGTCCATTGCTTTGATGTTTGACTCTGAACCCTTGAGGAAATATTCATGTTACTTAAGAATATGACATTTTTAGGAAACAATGTAAATAACATCATTACTGACACATTGTGGTTTTTCCAGATGTCATACTTTTTAAAAACGTGTTAGAGTCCTAATAAGTTTTATTTGTATTAAATAAATATCAACTTGAGGAACCTTTACTGGCCTCCAACCTAAAACGAAGGCTCTGTTTGCCTTGCATAGTAGTACAATAACTTTGAAAACACTAATAGTCACATACTGCGCCAGAAACTTAATGAGGAATCAATGATGTATGTGTATATGTTGATCTTATACTGCTTTTAAGGCTAGTGACGTTTTAGAAAATAGTTGTA
Organism: Oncorhynchus mykiss; assembly: GCF_057628025.1. Classification (NCBI taxonomy): domain Eukaryota; kingdom Metazoa; phylum Chordata; class Actinopteri; order Salmoniformes; family Salmonidae; genus Oncorhynchus; species Oncorhynchus mykiss. The sequence continues at coordinate 61,688,428 of NC_143024.1, read as the reverse complement.
GTTGGCAAATCATACAATTATTATTTTGTATCAAATTGCCTTTTCTCTTTAAACGTATTGGCTTACTACTGTGTAGTTTAACGAGACACTACTACATTTTGTTTCAGACCTCATTTGTTCCTTTTTAATTTAACCAGGTTTTTTTGTACTGTCACTTATGTGCTCTCAGCATGATTTCAATAATTCTCTGAGAGAATTAAACTGATATTTAATAATGTCTCAGTCAAATAAGTAACATTGAACATGTTTCACCTTGAGTTATAACTAGCTGGTCTTAAGTTTATGAAAGGTTTTGTCAATTATTTTACCCCGGCTTAGCTGCTTAAACGGGGTGTGATATTGTGTTGACAGTAAACTTGTAACTTGTGAAAGTTATGTATAAAGTACAGTATCCTAAATTAATAAGACTTAATAAATCTTTTATCTCTTTAAATCCATTTTTGCCTCCTGGATTTTTATTTTATTATCTAGGGAGCGAACCAAAGAGCTGGTGTAAGAGGCAGAAAAGGGCAACTTGTGGCCGAGGATGAAGGAAATTAGTAGGAGAATAAAGAGCTAACATCTAAAGGAAGGCCAGTTGTAAGGGTGTGGCAAGGAGTCCCTGCCACTGCTCCGCCACCAGAAAATGTACCGGCACAATGAGCAGAACATTGAGGAGTTTTGGCCACTGGCCCGATGACCATGTAGCTTCTTGTCTACTGGCACCGTTGGAGATGTGACAGGCAGAAATGTCAAGCAGGTAACCATGGATATACACTATATATACAAAAGTATGTGGACACCCCTTCAAATTAGTGGATTTTGCTATTTCAGCCACATCTGTTGCTGACAGGTGTATAACATTGAGCACACAGCCACGCGATATCCATAGACAAACACTGGCAGTAGAAGGGCCTTACTGAAGAGCTCATTGACTTTCAACATGGCACCGTCATAGGATGCCACCTTTCCAACAAGTCAGTCCGTCAAATTTCTGCCCTGTGTATTTTTAAGTGGAAACGTCTAGGAGCAACAATGGCTCAGCTGTGAAGTGGTAGGCCACACAAGCTCAGAACGGGACCACCGAGTGTTGAAGCTTGTAGCTCATAAAATGTGTCTGTCCTCGGTTGCAACACTCACTACCGAATTCCAATGAATTCTGGAATGAATTCTGCCTCTGGAAGCAACGTCAGCACAAGAACTGTTCGTCGGGAGTTTCATGAAATGGGTTTCCATGGCCGAGCAGCCTCACACAAGCCTAAGATCACCATGCGCAATGCCAAGCATCAGCTGGAGTGATGTAAAGTTCACCGCCATTGGACTCTAGAGCAGTGGAAACACGTTCTCTGGAGTGATGAATCATGCTTCACCATCTGGCAGTCCGACCCTGGGTTTGGCGGATGCCAGAACACTACCTGCCCGAATGCATAGTGCAAACTGTAAAGTTTGGAGGAGGAATAATGATCTGAGGCTGTTTTTCATAGTTCGGGCCAGGCCCCTTAGTTACAGTGAAGTGAAATCTTAACTCTACAGCATACAATGACATTCTAGACGATTCTGTGCTTCCAACTTTGTGGCAACAGTTTGGGGAAGGCCCTTTCCTGTTTCAGCATGACAATGTCCCCGTGCCCAAAGCGAAAAGCAGACTGTGAGCCAGGCCTAATCGCCCAACATCAGTGCCCGGCCTCACTAATGCTCTTGTGGCTGAATGGAAGCAAGACCCCACAGCAATGTTCCAACATTTAGTGGAAAGTATTCCCAGAAGAGTGGAAGTTTTTCTAGCAGTAAAGGGGGGACCAACTCCCTATTAATGCCCATGATTTTGGAATGAGATGTTCAACCAGCAGGTGTCCATATACTTTTGGTCATGTAGTGTATCTGTATAAAGCATGTGGGGTATAACCAGTTATGCAGACTAGATAGTTGCTTCTTTCTGACTCAAAGCATGCTTTGTTTGGACCATTTAATGATTTGTTTCTTTATTGTACTTAAAGATGGAATCCGCAGTAAGGGGAAACGACGCCACACCACCACCATTGTTTTTGTTGCCGAGCTGAGTAGCGTCGCGCAGCATGGTAAAGAAATGTTGCTGTACATATTGCGCTCTTCTATCGCATGTGCAATGATGTCCGAGGGGAAAAAACAGTGTTCGCTGTTTGCAGTAACTTCTTTGTTGTACAAACGGACAGGATACCAGCTTTACCTGCTGACTGAGACTAGTCTGTGTAAGTTTATTGTGGTGTCTTCTGCCACCTGGTGGATATTGTGCAATGAGTTTTGGTGTGGGTCAGTGAGTACAGAAAGACCTACAACAACCCCCCTCAAGACTCAGCAAACATTCAGTGAAAGATGAGTTTCAATGACAAATATAACAGATAATTCAATGCTTTGATATATCAACATGACATAAAGTATGTAATCAACATATAATAAATAGTATGATCATGAAGGGTAATGGCCACCCGAGTACGGTAACGTGTAGATAGATATATGTTTAGTGTGCAGGTGGCAGCTCTATGGCATCATCCTCATTCAGCTGATGAGTGCCCATGTGGGAACTGTTCGTTTGAATGCCCGAGTTACGATAAGACATTGGTATCCCAGCACACATAGCACAGGAGATACTTCTGTTCTGAGAGAACATCAGCAGAGTACTGCTCCAGTGTTTCCTCAGTGTGAAGGCTGTATATCCCAAAGAGAATTAGGACAACAATAATAACCAGGGTATTTGTAGCAATAAAGTACAATATTATAGTGTGAGGCTCAGGCCCTGATAACTCATCTGTGATGATACCAAGACAGAGATCACGCAAGGCTACATGGCAGACTTGCTCATGGGCGACACTGAGGGCTGTAGGTCACCGAGGTTATAAACTGTGCCCTGTTTGACATTGACGAACCTATTGAACTTAGCTGTTGGATCAAACTGGTCATACATTACCCTAAAGTACACATTTTGTCTGTCAGCTTTCGCCGACCTCCATTCAATGACAGCAGGGCTGAAATGTTGATGATCACCTGATTGTAGGTGCATGCATCATTGACTGTAATTTCCACAGGGGACACTTTGGTCGGAATTGTGGTTTGCACTGATATTGATTGGATTGTTCTGTTTCCAAGGGGCAATATTCCAACTGCTGTTTGATTTGGCTATTACCGTGACTCTGAAACATCACGCTTGTTTGCATTTTTGATGATCACCACAGGAGTAGCAGTCTTATGTGTCTGTATTTCCTCAATGTTTAGCTCTGACAGCCATGTGTTGCTGGCAAAGGCGATTGCTCCAGAATTGACATGGGGGAGTGCATCACTGCACATGCTGTTGTTGCTCTGGATCAATGCACTGCTTATGGCACCCAGGTACTGCCCTCTCCGAGTTTCAGGTTGAGAGCACCTCACAGAAACACTGAGACGTCTGTTACTGCTCTTCTCAAACCATCTTTTTAGGCAAAGTATTCTGCAGTCGCAGTCCCATGGGTTGTCATCCAGACTGAAAAATGACAGCTGAAGGCGGCTTTCCAATGCCTTTGGACATAAGTGCGAGAGTATGTTGCGGTTCAGTATCAGAACCCTTGGATGTGTTAAACCCACCAAAGCAGAATCCTCAATTGTGGAGATTAAATTGTCACTGAGGTCAATCTCCCTGATGTGAGTACAGAGACTGAACACATGCTTCCCGATCTTCAAGATATGATTTCCATTCAGCCTCAAGGCTTCCAGTTTTGATAACTTGTTGAAAGAGCCTGGGTCAACCTCAGAAAACATGTTATGGCTCAAAGACAGCGCCTTTAATTCCACCAGGGATTTGAAGTGTGTGTGTTTGATTTGCATGAGGGAATTATCATTCAGCAGGAGATCTGACAGCGATGAAAGTGGTTTAAAAACACTGCCTGGAAACCATGACAATGAGATCCAGCTCATGTAAATGTCTAAGTCCTTTAAATATATTTCTCGACATTGACGTGATTTGGTTATTTTCAAGGTATAAGGTCTCCAACGATCTTAAACCAACAAAGAGCCCTCGATACAGGACTGTAAGGGCATTGCCACTGATCCTCAGCCTTGTTAGATGAATTAATCCATCAACTGTACCCTGTTTAACATCACACAGTTGGTTGCCATGTAAAGAGAGTATACTTGTCACTCCTGAAAAGGTCTGTCTCTCAAGTGAAGAGACCTTGTTATTTTCCAGATTAAGCTCTGTCAGACCACTCAGAGAATAGAACGATCCACGGTGAATGGAAGATATTGAATTGGATCCCAGGTCCAAACTGGTCAGATTTGGGTAGTGTAGAAAAGCCTTAGGTTCAACTGTGTTGATGGAGTTCCTAGTCAAACTCAGATGTTTTACAAAACCATGAACCAGTAAAATGATGGTAATTCCTCTATCTGAGCAAACTATTTCTTCATTGTGACATTTACAGAATGAAGGACACAGTGTAGATAATGCTGTGTGTAGGAAAAAGGGCCAAAATTACATTTTTTATATCCTCAACATTTTCAGGGTCCTTCGAAAAATCGTATGATGATACTCTGACGTTGTCCAAAGCCAATGAGAAAACTACCTTTGCCCATCTCCTTAAAAACAGTAAAATACCGTGAATAAGGCATTTCCTGTTGTTCATTCCTTCTATTTTTTGTATTCCTCTAAACAAACATATGCCCCGAGAGAAATACTGTACAAGGTATAATTATTTTAATTGTCATGCACCACCCATTTCCCCAAATGTTCATGTTTTCCTACAAGCAACCTATTTCCCTGATTTAATGCTGAATGAAAACAAACAAAATACTACTATTCATGCACAGATACTAGTTGTCATGTCAGCGAACACACAATCTACATATTTTGGTTGACAGACAAGTGAACTTTCGCTTGTTTTTCTTTGTGCTACATTATTATCAATAGGTGAATTTAACATGTTGGAGGTGGGCTGGTAGTGGACTGCAGAGAATAATCAGCCATGATGGGAAAAGGGCTGTGTTGGACACCATGATAACTTAAGCCTACTTATAACTTATTGGACTTTTGGTAAAAAGGTCTATGTCTCTATAGGCCTATATCTCTATCCAAGGGGATTTTTGGTTCAGTGGCAGCTATAACGCTTAATAGAGGCCAATGAATCTTGAGGGCCTTACTCCATTATCACCTCCCCTGGCAGCATCTTGGGGTCTCCATGGTTACAGGGAGGGTCTGCGTCCCAAAGATACCATAATGACGTCAACACCCCCCCACAGCCGATTATAGTCACCATATTACCATGTGGCTGGAATAATTTGTCTGACACCTTTATTGTCTTCTCGTAAATAGCCTTTACAATTAGCAATTGTACAATTTAAAGCGTAGGTAGGTCTTGCGATACGACAAATCTTCGGTAAGTTGTTCAAGAAAATAACGTAGAAACGTAAAGATAGGATAGCTCCTGCAGCATGCACAAATATACAACTACATCGTTCATAGCCTCATAGCCAGCCCAGTAGGCTACATCCCTGCGAAAAGTCAGACGTTTTGATATCAAAACCTCCGCGAGAGATGATTGTAACAATATGGCTCTAAACAATGTAACAGATGTAAATGGCAGTTGTAAAAAAGATTGTATCATGTGATCGTACTACTATCCCTTTGGTTTAGTTTGAACAGTAGTGTATTTGCCAAGAAAGCAGTTCACCAGTACATGCAGTACATTCAGTGTGCCTGACAAAAAAAAATAGCCATGCTGTACATAGCCATACTTACTACAGACAGATGAATACAGAACTCTAGCGGTAAACGTTTCTGTAAGAATTGGTCCATTTTCTTCATACATTTTACCGTGCTTTCCCTGCGACTCCTGTTCTGCAGTAGTGTCCTAGCTCCAGCAGAAGGCGCCATATCCGTACCTGAAAACCTGCACCACAGAGCCTGACTGCCAGAGGTGAGTTGATGAACCTTCTTTCCGAGGACACACTCAACTACTGCACTAGATAACTACAGGGGGACATAAAATGTGTCAATAAGTCAGATGTGACATTTAATTATTGCACTGCACAATTTTAGATGAATGTATCAACCTACTTATCAGTGCTGTGTTGTATTGAATTTGGTCATGTGTTTTAGGTTTATGCATCCAAAGCTCATATTGTCCTCAGCACAACAACAAGCCCTCACAGTGGCATCACAGCAGCTCTGATTTGGGCTAGCTTTGACTAGCGAATGATCACAGAGGGTTGAATTGTAAATGTTAATATGTAGGTCACCGTCACACAACTCTGATGAATAACAATGACTTCCTTTGCCTCTGTGTGGCTATTTGAAGTCTGTGACTGGCCAGCCTAGTTAGTGCTCAGCATGGTTTATTTGAGATGCGATTATAAAGTATATAAACAGAATCAACAAAACAGCACCAGCAAATCAATAAAAAATGCTCCATTCCCCCCTCCCCCCATGCAGATTATTAATTCTGATTGTTGCATTAATTAAAAACCTTGAGGTAATGGTGATGCATTATTCATCTTGTAATGATGTGAATGTTAATTTGCTGGAGGCTGCGACCATGAGAGCGGAGAGCATCCATGCCTACCGTTTTCTTGTCAGGTTCTCATTGTGTTAGGAGGAAGCCTCTGCCTCAGACAGATGTGTCTGCTGTGTTGAGGATGGAGAGAAGCACTCACTCATTCTGTCTGTCAGAAAGGCCACAACGCAGACAGAATGGCTTGATTGTTTGTCAAAACCGCCAAAGCAAACCGCCGAAAGCGGGCTGCACAAAGTGTATATTCGTGTATGTACAGGGCATTGGGAAAGTATTCAGACCCCTGACTTTTCCACATTTTGTTACGTTACAGCCTTTTTCTAAAATTCATTAAATTGTTTATTTTCCGCATCAATCTACACACAATACCCCATAATGACAAAGCAAAAATAGGTTTATTGAAAGGTTTGAAAACATATTATTTTATTTTTTTGAATATCAAATTTACATAAGTATTCAGACCCTTTACTCAGTACTTTGTTGAAGCACTTTTGGCAGTGAACCTTCACCCCAGTCTGAGGTCCTGAGCTCTCTAGTCTCCCAGTCCCTGCTGCTGAAAACATCCTTACAGCATGATGCTGCCACCACCATGCTTCACCGTAGGGATGGTGCCAGGTTTCCTCCAGACGTGACACTTGGCATTCAGGCCAAAGAGTTCAATTTTGGTTTCATCAGACCAGAGAATCTTGTTTCTCATGGTATCAGAGTCTTTAGGTGCCTTTTGGCAAACTCCAAGCGGGCTATCATGTGCCTTTTACTGAGGAGTGGCTTCCGTCTGGCCACTCTACCATAAAGGCCTAACTGGTGGAGGGTGCAGAGATGGTTGTCCTTCTGGAAGGTTCTCCCTTTTCCACAGAGGAACTCTAGAGTTCTGTCAGAGTGACCATCGGGTTCTTGGTCACCTCCCTGACCAAGGCCCTTCTCCCCCGATTGCTCAGTTTGGCCAGGCGGCCAGCTCAAGTAATAGTCTTGGTGGTTCCAAACTTCTTCCATTTAAGAATGATGGAGGCCACTATGTTCTTGGGGACCTTCAATGCTGCAGAAGTTTTTTGGTACCCTTCCCCAGATCTGTGCCTCGACACAATCCTGTCTCGGAGCTTTACGGACAATTCCTTCGACCTCATGGCTTGGTTTTTGCTCTGACATGCATGGTCAACTGTGGGATCTTATACAGGCATGTGTGTACCTTTCCAAAACATGTCCAATCAATTGAATTTCAGGTTTACTCCAATCAAGTTGTAGAAACATCTCAAGGATGATCAATGGAAACAGGATGCACCTGAGCTTAATTTCGAGTCTCATAAATATAGACATGTGTGTACCTTTCCAAATCATGTCCAATCAATTGAATTTACCAAAAGGTGGACTCCAATCAAGTTGTAGAAACATCTCAAGGATGATGAATGGAAACAGGATGCACCTGCACTTCATTTTCGAGTCTCATAGCAAAGGGTCTGAATACTTACAGAAAAAAAGTAATTTCAGTTTTTTATTTTCAAATACATTTGCAAAACTGTCTAAAAACCTGTTTTTGTTTTGTCATTATTGGATATTGTGTGTAGATTGCTGAGGAATTTATTTGATTTAATACATTTTACAACAAGGCTGTAACGTAACAAAATGTGGAAAAATTCAAGGGGTCTGAATACTTTCCGAAGGCACTGTAAATATACACACAAAGCACTGATACATCTGTGGATATGTAGAAGTCAAGTAGAATTGGGGAAGGAAGGGCCCCAACCACAGAAATGAACAAAGACCGATGTTGGTTTGGAAACAAAACCAAATCTCTCTGCCGTCTCTGTCTTTGCTCCCTGAATAACTGAGAGGAATGTTAATATATTGCTGATCGGCTGACAGAGAGAAGACTGGTCCTGCTGTTCCCGTAATTCGACAGGTATTACGCCATGGCCCTATGCAGTCTACCTCAGCAGATTGGGCGCTCACTTAATTAGGCAAGGATTAAGGGCCAAACGGCCTCATTTATGTGAATTGTATCATAAATACAAGCTGGCCGCCTGCTTTTGGAGGGAGCATTAAGAGTAAATATTAAGAATCTCGAGGCTTCTCCATTAAAAAGACTTGCTGTAGGCTTCTGGCTCGAGGTTTCACACCAGAAAGCCCTATTCCCCTAGGAGGTGTGTTGTTTTTGTGTGCACAGACTTGAACCCGTTTTAATCCCCCAAAAAACGAGATGAAACGGCTTGATTTATATTTAATTCAGAATATGCTAATTCTCTATGCTAGTAGTGTCCCAGTCCAAACCTTCAGTACAAGACACAATACAACCCGATGATAACCTCCATTGTCATTTAGATTGGTTGCATATTATTTCCCCCCACAGACCCCCCCCCCCCCCCCCCCCCCATCCAAAATCCATATATTATCACTGGAGCTGGCGATGTGTATTTTCCTTCCATATTACATAAAGCGGTAGCCAGTCAGTATTTTCAGTTCAGTTACTACTAGGACATAATGTCAGACTGGAGCTGCTTCTCCCTAATCTTGATCAGAGAGCGATTGGGCATGGCGTCTGGCTTTATCACCCAGAACCTGCATCTATTTAATAGAATTACCCTGAGTGTATCAGCTCAGCGCAACATGCCAGGCCAAACAGCAGTAGAGACAATCCCCACTGGGCACGTACCCGGGCTGTGCTCTTCCCTGCAATCCATCCCCAGGGCATACTATCTCTGGCTGGAGCGTCTGCAGACATCACATACAGCTACTCAGCCTCCAACCACATTTGCATAGAGATCTATTCATAGCATAGGAGCAGCACGGTGGCACCTCTTGAGTTTTAATCCTCAACCTCACCTGAGGTGATGTTATTGGTCGGTAATAACCTAATAGAAATGTTAAGGTCTGTTTGTATTGTTTCAATGCACTACCTACTTACGTTGGCATCCCAAAAATGGACGAAAGCTTTTATCTGCCCTGAGGCATTGTTTTGTCCAGACCCTTAAGCACTTAGTAGAATCGATTATTAAAAAAAGGTCCTCAGAACTTAATTATTTAGATTATGGTAATAAAAATAGGTATTTTTTTTCAGAGAATAAGCTATAGGCTGTCACTTCCCGATCAAACTCTGATTTAACCCCAGACAGAAAATGATGACTTTGCTTCAGTTGAATTATACTGTTATTTCCGAACTGCATTTATAAACGGTCTCGTAATTGAAAACTGTGACGACCCGCCATACATTGAAGCGTTAATTGACCTTACCTTGCCTTAGTTCGCATGCTCACAACAGGGATTCTAGAGTCAAATGCTGATGAGTGCAAAGCCATATTGAACGTTTCGATACTGTAGCAAAACTCGTGAGAATCTTCGCATCGATTTCTTATCACGTTGTAGCGGACAGAATTATTGAAGGATGAAGTTCCCACATTTCAATGGATTTTTGTGGGGATAAATGTCCTAGCCGTGCAGTTTCAGGTTATTGTGTGTCAAGCCTCCCCATGGATATCTCCTCCTGGTTCTCGCCTACAATTAACCTTTATGGTGTTATTACACTATTTCTTCCCCACATATCACTGTAATTGTTTTTCTCAACTCTATTCCCATATCTCATATTTTTCCTTTGAACATCCCCTGAATATTGTAAATGTATACCGGACTCATTTTCATTGTTTGTATAGTATGACGTTGAGCTAGAAGATCTCTGATTATTGACACGCGTCCTGATCCTTGAAGACTGTGTTCTATTGATTCTTTCAAACTAATTCGCTCAAGCTATTTTGTTGAGCCTGCATATTTTGTCCTCTTTTAATTCAGTTTCAGCTTGGCAATTTAATCCGTCACGTGTAAAAATCCTTCAAGGTTGAAACTGTGAGGAGTCAACAAATCTCCTTTGGAGAAGTCTCTATTTTATTTAGTCAGTAGGACAGAGACAAATTTATAAAAGGTTGCTTTATACACTTTCATTTGGTAGAGGAAATGCCCTGAAGTCTTCATTTGACATCCTTTCCTACAGAAAACAAGGCTTTGATTGTGCGCTATATTAGAAGCCCACAACCGCCAGCATGGCCTTGACATTGACATGCATTATGCTGCTGTCCCTTCTCCTCCACCTCACGCCCCTCCTGCTCTCTGCTCCTGGCCATTGTTACAGATTGCTCCTATATCATTGCAGACACAGTTGCTTTGATTTATTGGCCCTGCAGCAGTCTTGATTCCCCTCATTAGCTTGTTCATTACCCTTTCGGTCATTTCATGCCTTATTGTACGTCCAGGGCTCTTATCGAGCCCATGCCGGGAGTGCTTGTGTGTGGCCGCTGTGATAGACACCTCGCCCTCACATTTGCAATCCACTGGTTTTAATTACTTTGTAGATATAGAACTGCGTTGCTTTGACAGTCACACTGAAACTGACTGATAGAGAAAAGGATAGGTTTTTTTTCACTGATAGGATATATTACCCATATCTAATGAATATAGATAGTGGTATCTTCAATATTTGGAGGCTTCTGTTGTAGGTTTCTGCGGTTTGTCTTGTGGGTTGTTTGTGCAGCTCAGTTCCAACCCCCTCCATGATCCCATCAACCATAACCAGCTCAGTCAAACCCCCTCAATATTCATTTAGCTAATCGTTTCCAGTAGGGCCTTTTGTGGACTTGGGGGAGGGGTTGTCTGTTGTGAATGCAAAGCGTGCAGCTTTCAATACATCTTCAAATGACCTAATGCTTCTTTACTCTATCCCTGTTCTCTATTCATGGAGCTCACTGATTACCAACAGCAACACCCAGACAACCATCTCAAGGTTAAATGCAAGGTCCTGCCTGCTTTGTTTTCGTCATCCTAACACAATGGACCTTCATCTGAAATCCTTCTTTGTTCAGTTTACCTCTACAGTATTTCTTGTACAGGGCTTTTTCACAGGATTCTATGTTCCTTCCTTCACTGGGTCCTCCCTGTTGGCCAGCACCATGTTAATGGGTTCAGCTCATTTACATCAGAATGTTGTGTGGTCAGTAGCTCATAAGGGTAGTGTGATCATTCAGTTCTCTTGATGGTCTGATAGATAGGAGGACATCAGCGTAATCTAAAAGAAGACATAATCGTCTTTTGTCTAGTTCCCTGGATTGGCTTTAAGAACCGACCTTCATTCTGATCAAAAGAATAAGTTGAATCTGTTTTGTTCAATTTTTTTTTTTTGTCTAGTGTTGCGGAGGGCATCTATCTTATTTAGGCTAGATGGTAATTCGTCACACATCAACACAAGTTACACATCCCTCTTGACGTGTGAAATGATATGGGCTTGGTACATATGCAGCTTTCTAAATGGAGGGGATGTTTAATATCAAGCCTTGTCAAAGGTTGTTCTGCGGTGTGAGTCATATGAGTCAGTATGTGACTGCATCATCCACCTCTCACTTCTATTGTTGGTGGTCATGTGTTGAAAATGCCAGTGGTTTTGGACAGACTGCTGGGTTATTTGTTTTTAATAAATTCTCCACTTTTTTATTTGGCGACTATTTGTACACTAGTTAGTCTCTTTATTTGAGATTTCCATCAATCTGCCAAGTGGGTTTATTAAAAGCAGAATTAGCCGAATGTGGATTTTGTAAATGGGTTCAAGATGCACACAATTTGACAGAATTTGTTCTGTCTGGGTGAGCTGAGCTCACGGTCCCAGACCCAATTTCTCCAACAATTAAGCTAAGGGTTGTGCTTGGAGGACTTAATGGGATTAGAGAAAGGGCTCTTTACCCAGGATTTAACTATACACATTTTAAGACCAGCGTTGACTTAATGAGGGCTCCTCTCATTACACATGAAGGGAGCGGGACTTGTGTGTTCCTAAGACGACTCCAGGGACCGCGAGGTCACTGCTATTACTGCCTCTAGTAAAGTCAGCCGTCTGTTACTCCTGCTCCCAGACGGTGTTATGGGGTTCACATTAGAAGCTATAGGCTCTTAGGCCTGAAGTATATCTCGCTCTGGTTCCTGGGTATTGAGGACCCAGACATTGGATACAGTACTATTGAGTAAATTTAACCACAGGACCCTGAGACCATGGCAGTGCCCGATGAGTTGTTCTCCTCTCCACAAATGGAGAGTGATGACTGCTGTCTTGATCCATGCTCTGATTTGGTCTCTAAAGTGGATAAACATGAGTTCAAGCTTAGAGTGCGGCGATATGGGAAAAAAATCCATATCTCGATAAATTGACTGAATTATCACGATAACTATAAGGTGATCGATAATTTTGTAACATTAAACATTTAGTATGTCGTAGCTCAGTTGGTAGAGCATGGTGCTTGTAATGCTAGGGTAGTGGGTTTGATTCCTGGACCACCCATACGTCAAGTTTATGCATGCAGGACTGTAATTTGTGTTGAATAAAAGTGTCTGCTAAATGGCGTTCGGAAAGTATTCAGATCCCTTGACTTTTTCCAAATGTTTTTGACGTTACAGTCTTATTCTAAAATTGATTAAATTGTTTTTGTCCCTCATCAATCTACACGAAATACCCCATAGTGACAAAACAAAAACAGGTTTTTATAGATTTTTGCAAATGTATTAAAAAAAAAAAAAACATTACATTTACGTAAGTACTCAGACCCTCTACTCAGTTTTGAAGCACCTTTCGGCAGTGATTACAGCCTTTAGTCTTCTTGGGTATGACGCTACAAGCTTGGCACACCTGTATTTGGGGAGTTTCTCCCCTTCTTCTCTGCAGATCCTCTCAAGCTCTGGGGAGCGTCTCTGCACAGCTATTTTCAGGTCTCTCCAGAGATGTTCGATCGGGTTCAAGTCCGGGCTCTGGCTGGGCCACTCAAGGACATTCAGAGACTTGTCCCGAAGCCACTCCTGTATTCTCTTGGCTGTGTGATTAGGGTCGTTGTCCTGTTGGAAGGTGAACCTTTGCCCCAGTCTTTGCTCCAAACTTCTTCCATGTAAGAATGATGGAGGCCACTGTGTTCTTGGGGACCTTCAATGCTTTCAGAAATGTTTTGGTACCCTTCCCCAGATCTGTGCCTCAACACAATCCTGTCTCAGAGCTCTACAGACAATTCCTTCGACCTCATGGCTTGGTTTTTGCTCTGACATGCACTGTCAACTGTGGAATAAGGCTGTAACATAACAAAATGTGGAAAAAGGGATGGGGTCTGCATAATTTTCGAATACACTGTATAATTATTATTATTATATTAATCTGCACCACAGTTTTATTTTTTTTATATTAACATTGAGACTAATACTACTATTTTTAATGTTGTAACTATCAATTGTCCCATTAGCAATCACCCATATTCGCAAAATGATTTCATTCCAAACTTCACATTTCTCTAGTAGAGCCCTATAGGTTATTTCTCGTAATGAACGACATCAGCAAAATGTCCACAATAAGTGTTCGGTTGGGTAGGCGTCGATAATGTTCAGTTTATCAGCTCAGCTCTAGTTCATGTGACTTTATGTTAGTAGTGGGTGGTTTACAGCATTTACTTTGTAACTGCAGTTAGTGTACCATGACCTATCAAATATGTACACAACGTTGGCTTTTTAAAAAATGTTTTAACTTTTACCTCTTTTTCTCCCCAATTTCGTGATATCCAATTGGTTGTTACAGTCTTGTCCCATCTCTGCAACTTCTCTACAGACTCGGGAGAGGCGAAGGTCGGGAGCCATGTGTCCTGCTTCTTGACACACTGCTCGCTTAACCCGGAAGCCTGCTGCACCACCGTCCAGCTGGCGACCGGGTCAGCTTGCAGGCTCCCGGCCCGCCACAAGGAGTCACTACAGCGAGATGGGACAAGGACACAGCCTGGCATCGAACTCGGGTCTGTAGTGACGCCTCAAGAAATGGGATTCAGTGCATTAGACCGCTGCGCCACTCGGGAGAGTCAACGTTGGCTTTAGATCACAATATTGATCAGAATGGCTGAGTGTATGGTTAGGGTAATATGATATAGGCCTACAGTAATCTGTCATAATCTCCAATGGATAGTGTTGCGCTTTGCTTTTATTTGCCTCAGCTACAGGATAGCTCACACAGGGCTTCAGAAAGAGAGCAAGACATTTCTTCTCAGACCAGCCACTCTTTGGCAGTTTGTGTGCATTTGTCAAGAATGTGCCTCTCCTGGTTCCATGTGTAGGTGAATTCCTCACTTTCACTGCTAATGAGAGCTGTCCTCATGGCCCTCATCTTACATGTGCCCATCAACCTCATCTACTAGCACATAGCCTCCACTTGGCTCCACAGGGAGGCTGTGCTGAAGAGACACATAGCCTCCACTTGGCTCCACAGGGATGCTGTGCTGAAGAGACACATAGCCTCCACTTGGCTCCACAGGGAGGCTGTGCTGAAGAGACACATAGCCTCCACTTGGCTCCACAGGGAGGCTGTGCTGAAGAGACATATAGCCTCCACTTGGCTGTGCTGAAGAGACATATAGTCTCCACTTGGCTCCACAGGGAGGCTGTGCTGAAGAGACACATTTACATGTAACATTTTAGTCATTTAGCTGACACGCTTATCCAGAGCGCCTTACAGGAGCAATCAGGGTTTAAGTGCCTTGCTCAAGGGCACATCAACAGATCCAGACCACTCAGAGAGCTCCCAGACCACTCAGAGAGTTCCCAGACCACTCAGAGAGCTCCCAGACCACTCAGAGAGCTCCCAGACCACTCAGAGAGTTCCCAGACCACTCAGAGAGCTCCCAGACCACTCAGAGAGCTCCCAGACCACTCAGATAGTTCCCAGACCACTCAGAGAGTTCCCAGACCACTCAGAGAGCTCCCAGACCACTCAGAGAGTTCCAGACCAGAACACTCAGAGAGTTCCAGACCACTCAGAGAGTTCCCAGACCACTCAGAGAGCTCCCAGACCACTCAGAGAGTTCCAGACCACTCAGAGAGTTCCCAGACCACTCAGAGAGCTCCCTGACCACTCAGAGAGTTCCCAGACCACTCAGAGAGCTCCCAGACCACTCAGAGAGTTCCCAGACCACTCAGAGAACTCCCAGACCACTCAGAGAGTTCCCAGACCACTCAGAGAGCTCCCAGACCACTCAGAGAGTTCCAGACCAGAACACTCAGAGAGTTCCAGACCAGTCAGAGAGTTCCCAGACCACTCAGAGAGCTCCCAGACCACTCAGAGAGTTCCAGACCACTCAGAGAGTTCCCAGACCACTCAGAGAGCTCCCTGACCACTCAGAGAGCTCCAGACAACTCAGAGAGTTCCAGACAACTCAGAGAGCTCCCAGACCACTCAGAGAGCTCCTACACCACTCAGAAAGCTCCCAGACCACCCAGAGAGCTCCCAGATGGGAGGGAGCCAGTGAGAGAGGAGGCTGGCCTGGAGGAGAGGGCGAGATACTGTTTTATCAGGATGCAGGTTTTCTGTATGTGCTCCACTTCATCCCTGGTTACTTAACGATAATGATTTAAGGAAAAGGCTAATTGCCCTTTAAATGTCCCTTTCCTGCTTATAACATTTCAACATCATACTTTTCAGTGTTGGTGCTTTATACATAAACCTGTCTGGTTGTTGGGTATATTGTAGATTTAATGTTATCCGTATGCATCGAGTTTATTATTGATGCTGACATGCAATAATACTTCTGTGTTCCTGCAGAGTTGGTTACACCAAGGTTACTTGTTCTCCGAATAGCTCTTTTGTTTTAAGTGATGTCAATAAGATGACATATCTTGAAATACCCTCTTCAGTAAACTTCTCATGTCATCAAATGACTCTTAGGTTAGGCAGAAGGGGAAATGGAGTCCTCATGACAATAGCAAGTAACAAGCAAACTAGGCACTCTGTGGTGGTTTCTCTTCTCCTTCTGTCAGAAAGGGGTCATGCGTGTCTACCACGCAAAGATCTGAGGCCAGAAGATAATGCTATAAATAACGTATGTTCTATGTTGTGGAACTGTTGCTTTTATCGAAAGCTTCTACAGTCTATAGGCCAGGTGCTGCAACTCTCTTTGTTCGTCATGTTATGAAATCCAGATGGTGTCGCTGTCTTTGGTGAACTGGTCTCGATTACCGCACACATTTTAGAATCATTTCAGAATCAGTGTTGTTAAGGATCAATTAGCCTAATCTTCTAGCAATTTGTTGCAATACTATCTAGTTCATTGTGGCTGGTTTTCAATTGTGTGCTTGGATTAGAAATGACTAGTGTATCGCATGCATCTGCAGATGTAACCTCTTGGCACACAGCATGGACAGCAGTCACCATCATGGCAAGTATCAGTGTCAATATGGTAAATAAGGATTTAGGATTACATTCGGGCACACTGCAAACTCCTAGGTTTATAAGGAAGAATTTATTGTGGATAAAACCGTAGTTTCACTGACAAGGAGCGTAAGGGCAGTTAGTCCTTTCATGTAGACTAGTAAATTGACCAGTTGTCTTCCCTAATGTTTACATTGGTCCAACTCCAATCTGTGGTCAAGATTGTAATCTAGTGTGGATTGTTCCAACACATTAGCAGCCATGCAGCTGTTCACATACACGTCTGGTGTCTGCCAACGTATAAATCAGGGAAACAAAGACGCAATAATCAATGTTTTAACAATCAGCCATTACATTAAGTGAGATGATTGCTTCTATAAATTATTCAAACATTTAGAGACATGGAAACATCCTCCCCGTGTCAGCAATATTTGCATTTAATGTTATTGGAGATGTTTAATAGCTAACTGGTGCCTATGTCGGTATTCTTAGACATGGGGCTTTTGCAGCTGTGACTAGGCAGTAATTGAAGAACCGTATGCCTAACAGAGTACGAAAATATAGCCAAAAAGAAAGCCGAAATAGAATAGAATCTAGAATCTAATAATACAAGATTTCTGATGGTCAGAGGTACAATATTGTGATGGGATATTACAAGTCACAAAGGTAAATTCCTTTGGATGTTTTCTATTGAATTCGTTGTATCGGCGTTGTTGTGGGGCACAGATCATGTGAGGTGGTTCAAGGTGAGTGTGAGAGGATAGGGATGTTCTGTTGAAGCTTCTGTGTAAATGACATGGCCTCTCTGTGGGTTTGACCAGAAAGGTGGTATTTCTGGAGTTTAATATCTTAAAGCCCTTGTAATTAGAAATGAAAATCCTCAAATAAAGGCCTTTAGTCTCTGACAGTTCTGTCAGGCCGGGACTCTGGCTCTGTACACACCGATATTGTCACAAGGTTATTGGGAATATAGTCCATTGCAAACAGACCAAATGTCACCACTATGTTCTGACCAGAAAATCAATAACGGGATTAGGTGAATGTCCATCTTAGTCTTGCTTACCACACCGACTAGATTTCTGTTTTTCGCCACAGCACATAGAAGCTGAAGCCATGGTATTTCATAGTCTTCTAGGCACAATATAAAGGCAAGGCTCCAGGCTGGCCTCTCGTCGTCAACTCTGACCCATGGTGGAATGTAAAGGGAGCTGGGTTGTATTGTTAGTCATGTGGGTGTCTGTGTTTGTGAGGTTAAAAACACGAAGGTACGGAAGCATGTTCTGCTGTGTGGCTTCACACTGGGTTAAACACAGCACCTTCACTCCCCAGGACTGGGAGAAATTGGTGTTAATTAGAAAGCCTTTCTCCTTGCCCATAAACTGGAACCATGTTTCAGGAAATTGGAAAAGTGAAAAAGCAGCAGTGATTTTATGGTCGGAATAAAATAGTGCATTTGTTGAATCCATGTGCCGAATGAAACAAAACCTGCTATTGTTATTTTTTCCCCATTAGGTATCAAATCAAAGCAAAAGTTATTTGTCACATGGACCGAATACAAGAAGTTAAGACCTTACTGTGAAATGCTTACTTACAAGCCCTTAACCAACAATGCAGTTCAAGAAATAGAGTTAAGAAAATATTGACTAAATAAACTAATGTAAAAAATAAATTAAATAAAAAGTAACACAATAAAATTGCATAACAATAACGAGGCTATATACAAGGGGTACCGGTACCGAGTCAATGCGCAGGGGTACAGGTTAGTCGAGGTAATTTGGGGAGGGGGGGTCAATGTAAATAGTCTGGGTGGCCATTTGATTTATTGTTCAGCAGTCTTATGGCTTGGGGTTAGAAGCTGTTAAGGAGCCTTTTGGACCTAGACTTGGCGCGCCGGTACTGTTTGCCGTGCGGTAACAGAGAGAACAGTCTATGACTTGGGTGACTGGAGTCTTTGACCATTTTTTGGGCCTTCTTCTGATACCGTCTAGTACAGTGGGGCAAAAAAGTATTTAGTCAGCCACCAATTGTGCAAGTTCTCCCACTTAAAAAGATGAGAGAGGCCTGTAATTTTCATCATAGGTACACTTCAACTATGACAGACAAAATTAGAAAAAAAATCCAGAAAATCACATTGTAGGATTTTTAATGAATTTATTTGCAAATTATGGTGGAAAATAAGTATGTAGTCTGCAGCTAGAAATTATGTACCATTGAATGCATAGACCGACAACCGCTGAAACATCTATTCTATAAGAGCAATTCTGAATGGGACACTGAAGTATCCATTCTAACCACAAGAGACTTCATGGGAGCAGAGAGAGACGGGCGGATGAACTTATGCAGAATTGCAATGACTCCAGGCACTACTCCTTTAAAAATGCTGGGTCCAGATCACAAGATCGCTAGGACAAGCCAGTGTGTGTGTTAGTGGTTGTGTCATAGGGTTATTCATCCGGTGGAGACAAGGGCAGTAAATGAGCCCTGGCTCCCAGTAAGACAGTTAAAGGAAAAACACATTTCTCTCACAGCCAAGGAGGAGCAGGGCAACGGAATTATACAGCGGAGGGATTGTCCTTGTTTAACAGCCCAAAATGAGATTATGTCATAACTGACCGTCGCAAATGGCTCTGAAAACAATTGAGAGACGAGAGTTGGGTCCAGGAAATTCCTTACTGCTGACTTGCTGCTACAGCGAACTTGCCTCAGTGTGTGTTGTGTAACCTTGTATAGCTGCATAGAGCCTCCATGCACAACGCCTATCTATTGACCAGCATGGAAAAATTAGTGTCTCACTAAAATCCCCAAAACAATGCAGTCATGACATTTTGGCTATCTGCCTGATTTAGAAAATCCATTGAGATACAGCCATGGTCATTTGAAATGGTTGGCTACAGAACATGGGGGATGTTTTTGATTGGGTTGTATGAAGTTGTACTGTGTATTGCCCGTACTTTGTCGATCATCCTGTTGGTTGTAGTGCCTGACGGCTAGTTAAGTCAACCTGGCTGACATTAGTAGAGAGCTGAGGAGGACAGATATAGTTTCTCTCTGTTGTGGACAGGGAGGCTGGGAATTCTCAAATACTTGTTGTCTGGAAAATGTCTGCCTCCATTCCATCTCATTCTCACACACCAGTTTATTCCCTCTACCAGATTGTCCTATTCCTCCATGTTTAATACAGTCTGTTTTTCTGAAACACGTTGGTAGGTTTTTTTTCCTTCTCCTTATGGTGTGTTAACGTAGCTGGTTGCCATTCTGCCTTGGATATGCTAACAAGCAGACAACATGGAGACATCATCATCCTTAGACATGAGATGGCCAGATGTCCACCAGCCGGTCTGTTATTTGTCAATCTGAATGATTTGATATTCCTGGCCTGGTGCCTGTTGGTTGGAACACTGCCTCAAGCCAAACAACACATACAGGTCTCCCAGTAGTTCCATATGTATTCTCAACAGCAACGGATGCCACTGATAAACAACAATGGATGCCACTTCTTCGATTCTAGCTGCATGCTTGCGGTAGATTGCTTGTTTATTGCATATCAATGGTGATAATGGCACTAATATTTACTGTGCTTGATTCATCTTTGAATAAGTAATGATGCTTTGTTTTCCTCCTGGAATAGACTAGGGCTTTGTGTTTGATTCATCTTTGAATAAGTAATGATGCTTTGTTTTCCTCCTGGAATAGACTAGGGCTTTGTGTTTGATTCATCTTTGAATAAGTAATGATGCTTTGTTTTCCACCTGGAATAGACTAGGGCTTTGTGTTTGATTCATCTTTGAATAAGTAATGATGCTTTGTTTTCCTCCTGGAATAGACTAGGGCTTTGTGTTTGATTCATCTTTGAATAAGTAATGATGCTTGGTTTTCCTCCTGGAATAGACTAGGGCTTTGTGTTTGATTCATCTTTGAATAAGTAATGATGCTTTGTTTTCCTCCTGGAATAGACTAGGGCTTTGTGTTTGATTCATCTTTGAATAAGTAATGATGCTTGGTTTTCCTCCTGGAATAGACTAGGGCTTTGTGTTTGATTCATCTTTGAATAAGTAATGATGCTTTGTTTTCCTCCTGGAATAGACTAGGGCTTTGTGTTTGATTCATCTTTGAATAAGTAATGATGCTTTGTTTTCCTCCTGGAATAGACTAGGGCTTTGTGTTTGATTCATCTTTGAATAAGTAATGATGCTTTGTTTTCCTCCTGGAATAGACTAGGGCTTTGTGTTTGATTCATCTTTGAATAAGTAATGATGCTTTGTTTTCCTCCTGGAATAGACTAGGGCTTTGCGAGTGTGAGGCATACTTGCGTTGCACAAATTCACTCAAGTGTTTCTGTTGCTGAGGATGTAATATCCGTTCAGTGTATGAAATTCACAGATTGAATTATTCAAACATTAGTAGCTCTGAAGCGTACATTAACTTTGTCCCCTCGCGGGACTGGCAGGCTTATTTCAGCAAACAAGATAAGCGCTGGTGTATGGCGGAAGTGGAGAAACACCAGTGCTGTTCCCATGGGAACCTTGTACTCCTGAACAGATGTTGTTACAGCCAACCAAACGTGATAAACCACAATATGGCCAGTACAGTACAGTACTCCACATATTTATATCCTGTACTGCACAGACAGAGTAGTCAGGCTGTTTCAAAATGAAGTATTTTTATTCCTTTCATACATTTTGAAATTGTCTTTGTTTGAATATTATTTAAAGAATGTGAACTCAACATACACTACCGTTCAAAAAATTGGGGTCACTTAGAAATGTCCTTGTTTTTTAAAGAAAGCAAAAAAAAAGTGTCCATTTAAAATAACATCAAATTGATCAGAAACACAGTGAAGACATTGTTAATGTTGTAAATGACTATTGTAGCTGGAAACGGCTGATATTTTATGGAATATCTACATAGGCGTACAGAGGCCTATTATCAGCAGCCATCACTCCTGTGTTCCAATGGCACATTGTGTTAGCTAATCCAAGTTTATAATTTTAAAAGGCTAATTGATCATTAGAAAACTCTTTTGCAATTGTGTTAGCATAGCTGAGAACTGTTGTTTTGATTAGCGAAGCAATAAAACTGGCCTTCTTTAGACTAGTTGAGTATCTGGAGCATCAACATTTGTGGGTTCGATTACAGGCTCAAAATGGCCAGAAACAAAAAACCTTCTTCTGAAACTCGTCAGTCTATTCTTGTTCTGAGAAATGAAGGCTATTCCATGCGAGAAATTAGCAAGAAACTAGTGGGAGGCCCCGGTGCAAAACTGAGCAAGAGGACAAGTACATTAGAGTGTCTAGTTTGAGAAACAGACGCCTCACAAGTCCTCAACTGGCAGCTTCATTAAATAGTACATGCAAAACACCAGTCTCAACATCAACAGTGAAGAGGCGACTGAGAAAAATAAAATGAAAAGTCCATATCTCAGACTGGCCAATAAAACTAAAATAATAAGATGGGCAAAATAACACAGACACTGGACAGAGGAAGATTGGGAAAAAGTGTTATGGGCTGACAAATCTAACTTTTAGGTGTTCAGATCACAAAGAAGAACATTCGTGAGATGCAGAAGAAATTAAAAGATGCTGGAGGAGTGCTTGACACCATCTGTCAAGCTTGGTGGAGGCAATGTGATGGTCTGGGGGTGCTTTGTTGGTGGTAAAGTGGAAGATTTGTACAGAGTAAAAGGGATCTTGCAGAAGGAAGGCTATCACTCCATGTTGCAATGTCATGCCATACCCTGTGGATGGCGCTTAATTGGAGCCAATTTCCACCTACAACAGGACAATGACCTCGAATCACATTTTATTTGTCACATATACATGGTTAGCAGATGTTAATGCGAGTGTAGCGAAATGCTTGTGCTTCTAGTTCCGACCATGCAGTAATATCTAACAAGTCATCTAAAAATTTCCCAACAACTACCTTATACAAGTGTAAAGGAATGAATAAGAATATGTACATAAAAATATATGGATGAGCGATGGCCGAACGGCATAGGCAAGATGCAGTAGATGGTATAGAGTACAGTATATACATATGAGATGAATAATGTAGGGTATGTAAACATTATATAAAGTGTCATTGTTTAAAGTGGCTAGAGATTTGAGTCACTATGTTGGCAGCAGCCACTCAATGTTAGTGATGGCTGTTTAACAGTCTGATGGCCTTGAGATAGAAGATGTTTTTCAGCCTCGGTCCCAGCTTTGATGCACCTGTACTGACATCGACTTCTGGATGATAGCGGGGTGAACAGGCAGTGGCTCGGGTGGTTGTTGTCCTTGATGAACTGTTTGGCCTTCCTGTGACATCGGGTGGTGTAGGTGTCCTGGAGGGCAGGTAGTTTGCCCCCAGTGATGCGTTGTGCAGACCTCACTACCCTCTGGAGAGCATTACTGTTGTGGGCGGAGCAGGTGCCGTTCCAGGCGGTGATACAGCCCGACAGGATGCTCTAGATTGTGCATCTGTAAAAGTTTGTGTGTTTTTGGTGAGAAGCCGAATTTCTTCAGCCTCCTGAGGTTGTAGAGGCACTGCTGCACCTTCTTCACCACGCTGTCTGTGTGGGTGGACCATTTCAGTTTGTCCGTGATGTGTACGCCGAGGAACTTAACATTTTCCACCTTCTCCACTGCTGTCCCGTCAATGTGGATAGGGGGCTGCTCCCTCTGCTGTTACCTGAAGTCCACGATCATCTCCTTTGTTTTGTTGACGTTGAATGTGAGGTTATTTTCCTGACACCAAGGGCCCTTACCTCCTCCCTGTAGGCCGTCTCGTCGTTGTTGGTAATCAAGCCTACCACTGTAGTGTCGTCTGCAAACTTGATGATTGAGTTGGAGGTGTGCATGGCCACGCAGTCATGGCTGAACAGGGAGTACAGGAGAGGGCTGAGAATGCACCCTTGTGGGGCCCCAGTGTTGAGGATCAGCGGGGGGAGATGTTGTTTCCTACCCTCACCACCTGGGGGCGGCCCGTCAGGAAGTCCAGGACCCAGTTGCACAGGGCGCGGTCGAGACCCAGGGTCTCGAGCTTAATGACGAGGTTGGAGGGTACTATGGTGTTAAATGCTGAGCTGTAGTCAATGAACAGCATTTTTACTTAGGCATTCCTCTTGCCCAGATGGGTTAGGGCAGTGTGCAGTGTGATTGCGATTGCGTCATCTGTGGACCTATTGGGGCGGTAAGCAAATTGGAGTGGGTCCAGGGTAATGGATTCCAGGGTAACGGAATTAGGCTTTGACTCCGATTTTTCGCTTTAAAATATATGCCAAACAAAAAACATTGATTTAAAAGTTTGACAAACCATACAACTCTATGCTCAAGGACTACTGAAATGTACACCGAAAATTTCACAGAAACACATTTACTGGAAGAAATGTGCAGATGCAAAGTTTGGTAACAGAATTACAGTAAAATGTCCCTTTTCTATGAGAACACGTTTTCCAAAAACTCTGCTCCGGATTAAGATTCAAAGATGTCTGCAGAGAGAATCGGGTGTCAGCTATGACATTACAAAAATCTATTTTGGTTTTTGAACTACAGTAGGTGAAGTGGATTTAAATCCGGTAACGGAATTACTATAACAGAAAGGGGGATACCTAGTCAGTTGTCCAACTGAATGTATTCAACTGAAATGTGTCTTCCGCATTTAACCCAACCCCTATGAATCAGAGCGGTGCAGGGGGCTGGCTTAATCGACATCCACATCTTCGCACCCCAAGGAACAGTGGGCTTAACTGCCTTGCTCAGGCGCAGAACGACAGATTTTTACATTATCAGCTCAGGGATTTGATCTAGCAACCTTCCGGTTACTGGCCCAATGCACTAACCACAAGGCTATCTGAAGCCCATCATGGGTCCCTGATCTGTACTACACAGAAATGAATAATGATGGATATGAATATCATTCTATTCATGGTGATGTATCCTGAATAGATAGATACACAAAGGTAGAAATATGCAATATCCTTCTTTTGCGTGTTTGGGTATTATTCTACACACTGGCTATTATTCTAATGAGCTCCGCCCCCAAACAAGACAACATTTGGTTGGTCCGGACCAGACCAAATCTGTAACAATCTTAGACGTCTATATTTGACAGCGCAGTACAGCACAGTAGAGTAGAGTTCAGTACAGGAAAGTAGACATGTACAGTACAGTACAATACAGTACATTATACTGTACTCTTGAGTGCTCTACTGTACTGAACTCTACTGTACAGTACAGTATAATACTGTACTGTACGCTACTTAATTGTACTGCTCTGTACTGTACTATAGTGTTCTACTGTACTGTACCATGCTGTCTATACTTGTGAAACGTAGACGTCTTTGATTTGATTCAGATTTGGTCCGGTCAGGGCGGACTGACCAAATTTAAACTAAGTCTCAACGTCCATGGACAACACGACGTCTGGTGTCGGTCGGTGCTTAGTGGGTGAGGGTGCTTGTTACAGTAAATGGAAAGAGGGTAGATGCTAGGTGTCAGAAAGAGCCAGGAGAAGTGACATTAATTGGAGACAGAGAGAAGAAAGAGCGGGCAGAAGAGGGAGAGTGAGAGGGAGGAGTTGTCCAGACTGTTTTCACACACTTGCTTTGAAGACCAGACGACAGAAAGAGAGAAAAAACTGTTATGAGCTGAACATAACAGCATGTAAGTGGAAGGGAGGATAGTAGCAGGTGACACAACTGTTTGTGACTATGATTTCCCATTGCAGCAAATTCAACTGCAGTAATTATGTTACAGATGTGTTTTACTTTACTTCAACATTATTGTGTTTTGATGTACTTCTAATACCGTTTAAGACTTTTTCTGGTAAGTATTGTTGTCACATGTGCTCCCTCTCCGGCCTCTACGTCACCAGGCTGCTCGTTATGGTGCACACCTGTCACCATCTCACCTCCTTGATTACCTGCCCTATATATGTCACTCCCTTTGGTTCCTTCCCCAGGCGTCATTGTTTCTGTTTATTGTGTGTGTGTGTGTGTGTGTGTGTGTGTGTGTGTGTGTGTGTGTGTGTGTGTGTGTGTGTGTGTGTGTGTGTGTGTGTGTGTGTGTGTGTGTGTGTGTGTGTGTGTGTGTGTGGTTAGTGTTTCTTGTTTTGTATTAAGTTCCGTTTATTTTATTAAAACACTCACTCCCTGAACTTGCTTCCTGACTCTCAGCGCACATCGTTACAATTGTCTAAGACTCCTTTTCCATCTGTTTGACCAGAAATCAAAGCATTTGCTTTTTCCTAATTTTTAGCATATATAATGGTTGAAAAATGTATACATGCATTCATTTAAAAGAAATAGATATAGACTCTTAGCTTCCACTTTACATCCAATTTGATTTGCTCCTATGAACTTCCCATGTCGGTTCTCATGGGTCCTTTTACATGGAAATTGGAAATTACTTCCCTTCCTAGCTTTGAGTTGGTGAGCTTTCTGATTCTTTACAATTAAATGCACATCTTGTCTCTATGCGAAAATGGCCATGCGGCCTACAGAAGCACTGTCAGCGCTATCGCTAATGAAACATTCCGCTTATGAAACATTCCTTGTAACTTTAATGCGCAGGGAGCTGCAGCTGTGAGGACTTCTCTCTGGTCATGCGGGGGAGTGTTACACAGGTCGCACGGTTGCATAACCACAGAACACTGAGAGAGATGGACAGAGTGGTCGCAACAAATGCAGGTATTAATACCAGGCCGCTATGATCTGTGAACTTCTCAACCAACGCTCTCTGTAATCCCTCCCTGCTATCCTTCAGCAGTTTCACGAAGAGACATCTAAAGGCAGTAGAGTTTATCTGATAACTGGGATTAGATAAGTTTTAAATCTGTGGACAATGTATTCGATTGCTTTTTGGAGAGGATTAATGTTGCTAGCGTATGCTGATCGCCATCCGTTGTTCAGTCAGAGACAGAACATCGTTGTTCTAATATTAGACATGGACAAAGATAGTAGACGTTTGACCAGAGAATGGTCAGTCTGAGTTTACATTTGCTGGTTATTTAACATATTTAATGAGATCGACAAGTCATTCTTATCAAGGTTGACTGGTACAGTTTCTCTAATATAGCTAAATGAGCATGTTTCGAGTTGATGAAAGGTCATCGTTGTTCAGGAGAGAGATACTGTATATCCCTATACCCCACATACCAGTGTAGTGTGGATTAACACACAGTACAGTACCTATGCATCCCATAAGCTGCGTGGATGTGTCCTTGTATAACCCTGCTGTGTGGAATCCACTGTGGATGGCAAAGTGGGATAGCAGCACAGCATACATCACTGTCGAGGCAACAGCCAAAATCACAGCCAGGTAATGTATTTGTCTTGGAGGAATACGGTGTGAATGGTCTCTCTTTTTTGCCAGGCAAGCAAAAAGGGTGAGATTTTCAGCAACAGTACCATTTCCCGGGGAAAGGTTGCCCAAGCCACAGCTGTAATGATATCAGTACTGAACTGTAGTCTTCCCCTCTATGGAAGCTCTCAATGTGGGGGGATGCGTAATGAGCAGGTACAGTAGGGATGGTTCCATTCTGTTGCCAGATTTCAGTGGATTGTTCTCTTGCCACTCAGTCAATTAGCCATTAGGCCATAGTTGATTCCATCCATCACAGTTCCTAATGAGGACAAATTGATAAGCCCCAATTTAGAGTGGTACTAGTCTGGGTACCACTCTGTTTAGCCATCATTGCACTCATGTCATGATAAACACTCTTTGCCATCTTTAATTTAACTAGGCAAGTCATTTAAGAACAAATTAGTATTTACAATGACGGCCTACCCTGGCCAAACCCTAACAACGCTGGGCCAATTGTGCACTTCCCTATGGGACTCCCAATCACGGCTGATTGTGATACAGCCTGGAATCAAACCAGGGTCTGTAGTGACACGTCTAGCACTGAGATGCAGTGCCTTAGACTGCTACGCCACTCAGAAGCCCAACATATCACATGGAGTACAAGGAGTTGAATGGAGTCACATGGAGTACAAGGAGACTAGACGTAACATAGTATATGTAAATCAGGGACACTCAAATTAGTATGATATGTTACGTTTGGTATGGTTACCTAAGACAAACAGTTGAAGTCGGAAGTTTACATACACCTTCGCCAAATACATTTAAACTCAGTTTTTCACAATTCCTAGTAAAAATCCCCTGTCTTAGGTCAGTTAGGCTCACCACTTTGTCTTAAGAATGTGAAATGTCAGAATAATAGTAGAGAGAACGATTTATTTCAGCTTTTATTTATTTCGTCACATTCCCAGTGGGTCAGAAGTTTACATACAGGGCTTTGTGATGGCCACTCCAATACCTTGACTTTGTTGTCTTTAAGCCATTTTGCCACAACTTTGGAAGTATGCTTGTGGTCATTGTCCATTTGCGACCAAGCTTTAACTTCCTGACTGATGTCTTGAGATGTTGCTTTTGATGCCATCTATTTTGAAGTGCACCAGTCCCTCCTGCAGCAAAGCATCCCCACAACAGGATGCTGCCACCCCCGTGCTTCACGGCTGGGATGGTGTTCTTCAGCTTGCAAGCCTCCCCCTTTTTCCTCCAAACATAACGATGGTCTTCATGGCCATTATGACCATTTTTGTTTCATCTGACCAGAGGATATTTCTCCAAAAGGTACGATCTTTGTTCCCATGTGCAGTTGCAAACCGTAGTCTGGCTTTTTTATGGTGGTTTTGGAGCAGTGGCTTCTTCCTTGCTGAGCGACCTTTCAGGTTGTGTCGATATAGGACTCATTTTACTGTGGATATAGATACCTTTGTACCTGTTTCCTCCAGCGTCTTCACAAGGTCCTTTGCTGTTGTTCTGGGATTGATTTGCACTTTTTGTATGTTCATCTCTAGGAGACAGAACGCGTCTCCTTCCTGAGCGGTAGGACGGCTGCGTGGTCCCATGGTGTTTGTACTTGCATACTATTGTTTGTACAGACGAATGTGGTACCATCAGGTGTTCTGAAATTGCTCCCAAGGATGAACCAGACTTGTGGAGGTCTACAATTTTTTTTCTGAGGCATTGGCTTATTTTTTTACATTTTCCCATGGGGTCAAGCAAAGAAGCACTGAGTTTGAAGGTAGGCCTTGAAATACATCCACAGGTACACCTCCAATTGACTCAAATGATGTCAATTAGCCTATCAGAAGCTTCTAAAGCCATGACAATATTTTCTGGAATTTTTCCGAGCTGTTTAAAGGCACAGTCAACTTAGTGTATGTAAACTTCTGATCCACTGGAATTGTGATACAGTGAATTATAAGTGAAATAATCTGTCTGTAAACAATTGTTGGAAAAATGACTTGTGTCATGCATGAAGTAGATGTCCTAACTTGCAAAAACAACAGTTTGTTAACAAGAAATTTGTGGAGTGGTTGAAAAACGAGTTTTAATGACTCCAACCTAAGTGTATGTAAACTTCCGACTTCAACTGTATGGTTACTTAAGGCAAAACGAAAGTAAGGTCGTTGGTCGGGGTGGATGGGTGGGCATATAACACTAACGTCTAGCAACTCAAAGGTTGCCAGTTTGAATCTCATCACAGACAACTTTAGCTAATTAGCAACTACTTAGCATGTTAGCTCACATTAACCCTTTAACCTAACTCCTGAACTTGAGCCTAACCTTAACCCTAACCCCAACACCTAATCTAGCTAATTAAGCAACCTAGCCACATAGCTAGAATTCGTAACATATCATACATTTAGAAAATTTGTGACATATTGTACGTTTTACATATTGTATGTTTAGCAATTTCCTAAGCTATAATACAACTTGTAACATACTGTATCATGTGAAAAATGGTGATGGACATCTACAAATTAATACATACCATACGAAACTTAACATATCATACTAAGTGGAGTGTCTCAGTTTACGTACTAAATAATACGAAATTGTCACGTCCACTCCCATTCCCCCTCTCCAGCGCTCGACGTCGCCGGTCTGCTAACCACTGGTCCTGGCAACCCATCCTGACAAACACCTGGCAACCTTCATTACGCACACCTGCGCCTCATTAGGCACACCTGGACTTTGTCACATCCCTGATTACTGCCCCTTTATATAGCACTCCATTGTTGTCACCAACCAGGCAATATTGTTTATGTTTCCATGTTTAGATGCGTTTCTTGTTTTTTATCGTTCAATGGTCTTCATCATTAAACTCACTAACTGCACTTGCTTCCTGACTCATTGCATCTACGTTACAGAATATTGCCTCCCAGAATAGAAGCAGCAGCCAACCGAGACAGATTCACGGCGAACAGGAAGACCTACTTCGCCAACACCACGATCAGCTGGTGCAACTGGGGACGGCAATGGATGAGGTCCTCTGCATTCTTCAATGTCTAGATCTTCCCCAAGGGGCATCACTCCCAACGAGCGGAGGATCCTCTACCATGAGTCGACCCAGCAAGCCAGTACCCCAGCCTATTCAGCAGTCTACCTAGGTCAGCGATGCCCGTTTGTCCCTTTCAGATAAATATGACAAGACTCCATCCAAATGCCGTGGCTTCCTCTTCCAGTGCTTCCTCTATTTTGCCCATCAAAGGGGAGGCCTCACCTCCAAGTTTGCCATGATTATTTTTCCAGTTGACCGGGCGGCGTTGGAATGGGCCACGGCCGTCTGGGAGAGAGGAGAGGAGGAGCTGGGTTTCTATGGGAGATTCATGGCTCTGTTCAGAGTAGTCTTCAATCGTCCACCGGAGGGCAGAGAGGGGTGTGAGCGCCTACTGGAACTTCGTCAGGAGGACCAGACCGCTGCGGAGTACACCCTCACCTTTCGTACAGTGGCAGCAGCCAGCTGATGGAATGAGCCGGCGCTTCTCACCTTATTCAAGGTCCAGACGGAGCTAGCATGCCCAGACGACACCCTCTCATTGGACACACTCATCGCGATGGCCATCCGTCTGGATAACCTCCTTTGTGAGCGTCAGCACCCTCATCGCATCTCTCCCTCCTTCGTTGACCCATCTGAGTCAGTGCCTGAACCCATGGATGTAGCGGCCACACCTCTCCCTGCAGCTGAGCGACGCCGTCGGAGACAACTGGGCTCTGTCCCTATTGTGGCCAGGAGGGACACCAGCTTCAACGGTGTCCGCTACGTTCTAACCCGAGAGTCACTAGAGCAGAGGGATGGTCCAGTGATCATCCGTCTCCTGGGGTAGGTGTGAGTATCCCATCATCTTCACTCTCCACCAAGGCTTCTTAGTACAGATTTCACTAGCGGGCTGTCCCTCATGTGTTGTTTCCACAGCTCTAGTGGACTCCGGAGCTGCGGGGAATTTTATTGACCAGGCCCTTGCCTCCTCCCTGAACATGACATCATACCCGCTCTCCTCTCCGTTTCCGGTTCAAGCACTGGATAACCGACTACTGTGGTTGCCTTCCAGGCTGACATCCCGGAGGTTTACCAGGATCTCCGTGAGGTTTTCTTCAAGACTTGCACCACCTGCACCTCCTCATTGCCCTTGGGACTGTGCCATTCACCTGCTAACAGACTCTGCTCCTCCGCGCAGCCACATCTACCCCCTGTCGGTGTTTGAAACCAAGGCTACGAGGAGTACATCCAGGAGGCTCGTCAACAGGGTTTCATCCGCTCATCCACCTCCACTGCTTCGGCTGGTTTCTTTTTTGTGGCCAAGAAGGAGTGGCGTCTTTGTCCGTGTACTGACTAGAGAGGTCTCAATGCCATCACCACCAAGTACCGCTACCCCCTCCCGTTTGTGCCGGCCGCCATTGAACAGCTCCGCGGGACACAGTTGTTTACCAATCTGGACCTGCGGAGTGCATACAATTTGATCCGCATCCAGGAGGGGGGATGAACTGAAGACGGCCTTCAGTACGGTGTCTGGACACTACGAGTACTTGGTGATGTCTTATGGTTTAGCCAATGCTCCCATCGGTGTTCCAGGCATTCTTGAATGAGGTGTTTTGAGACATGCTTGGGCGCCAGGTGGTTGTGTATGTCGACGACATCCTGATCTACTTGGCCACCTTGGAGGAGCACATCGTCAACGTCAGGGTAGTACTGGGACGCATCCTGGAAAACCATCTGTACTTGAAAGCTTAGAAGTTCCATCAGGTCGCCGTCTCCTTCTTGGGATATCGGATCAGCCTACATAGAGTGGTTATGGAGGAATGGAAGGTAGATGCGGTCAGGTCAAGGCCAATCTCAAACAGTATAAAGGGACTACAATGGTTTTTGGGGTTTGCCAACTTTTACCGCCGATTTCAGCAGGTCTTCCGGCACTATGGCCTTCTGGAGGATATCGTCTCTGACCGTGGTCCCCAATTAACGTCACGTGTATGGAGAGCCTTTGTGGAGAAGCTGGGAGTCACTGTCATCCTCAAATCCAGATACAGCCCTAGGTACAACAGGCAGGTGGAGAGGACCAACCAGGAGCTGGGGAGGTTCCTGAGGAGTCACTGTCAGGACTGGCAGAGGGAGTGGGCCTGGTTTCTTCCCTGGGCGTAGTACGCCCAGAAGTCCCTTTGTCACTCCTCCACTGGGTTGTCTCCCGTCTAGTGTCTCCTGTTGTACCAGCCGGCTCTGGCTCTGTGGACCCCGAGCCAGACCAAAACTCCTGCGGTGGATGAGTGGTTCCGGCACGAAGGTAATGTTTGGGACGCTGCCCACGTGAGGCGTCAGAATGAGCAGGCGGACCGAAACCACAGTGAGGCACCCGTTTTTCATCCTGGTGATCGCGTCTGGCTCGCCACCAAGAACCTACCCCTATGCCTGCCCTACCGGAAGCTGAGCCCCCGGTTTGTGTGGCCATTTAAAGTCCTCCGGAGTGTCAATTAGTTAACTTACCGATTACAGCTTCCCAATGACTACCGGATCTCACCCTCTTTTCACGTTTCCTTCCTCAGGCATGTGGTTCCTGGTCCCCTGGCTGATGCTGATGCCGTCCCCCATGACAGGAGTGGTGTTGGGTTCTGGTGGACGACTTTCTAAATCCCAACATCATCCGAGATTTCCCCCTTCGCTGTCAGGACCGGGCCGCTCCTCGTCCTTGGGACCATCCTCCTGGCTGGTGTTCCCCCTCTCTGGCGCTCTACGTCGCCAGTCTCCTAACCACGGTCCTGGCAACTCATCCTGATGCACACCTGGCAACCTTCATTACGCAGACCTGCGCCTCATTAGGACTTCATCACCTCCCTGATTACTTCCCCTTTATACACTGCCTTCGGAAATACTTTTTCCACATTTTGTTACATCTCAGACATCTACACACAATACCCTATAATGAAAAAGCGAAAACAGGTTTTGAGAAATGTTTGCAAATTTAAAAAGAAAGAATGAAGGAAATACCTTATTTACATAACTATTCAGAACCTTTGCTATGAGACTCGAAATTAAGCTCAGGTGCATCCTTTTTCCATTGATCATCCTTGAGATGTTTCTACAACTTGATTGGAGTACACCTGTGGTAAATTCAATTGATTGGACATGATTTGGAAAGGCACACACCTGTCTATATAAGGTCCCACAGTTGACAGTGCATGTACTGTATGTCAGAGCAAAAACAAGCCATGAGGTCGAAGGCTTTGTCCGTAGAGCTCAGAGACAGGATTGTGTCGATGGTCACTCTGACAGAGCTCTAGAGTTTCTCTGTGGAGATGGGAGAACCTGAGTACTGCTGCAAAGGGTCTGAGTACTGAGTAAAGGGTCTGAATACTTATGTAACTGTGTTATTTCAGTTTTATTTTAATAAATTAGCAAAAATGTATAGAAAACTGTTTTTGCTTTGTCGTTATGGGGTATTGTGTAGTTTTATGAGAAAACAACAACAATTGAATACATTTTAGAAAAAAGGCTGTAAAGTAACAAAATGTGGAAAAAGTCAAGGGGTCTGAATACTTTCCGAATGCACCGTATAACACTCCGTCATTATCACCCACCAGGCAATATTGTTTACGTTTCCATGTTCAGACGCTGTTCTTGTTTTGTATCGTTCAATGTTCTTCGTCATTAAACTCACTAACTACATTTGCTTCATGACTCCCTGCGTCTACGTTACAGAAATGCTCCGAGACCAGGTTGGGTTCCCAGGCTAGAGTTGTACAGCTCTTTATGAAACACTGTATTGAGAACTGTGGACTATCAGACAGCCACTCTCTTAGGGTTGTTAGGACCTGCTTTTAATGTTGAGCCTCTTCTTTTTATTTTTTAGACATTTGGGCAATTCTGGACTGCCCTAGTTATTATGGGATCAATCTACTGACCTCACAAAGAGCCTTTTCCGAATCCATTATTAGAATGATCCTGCTCTTCTGATTAGAACATGATTATGTATCACAGGCTAAGTAATCTGTTATGTAACGCTCAGAATGACCTTTGGTTCTGTTCAAGGCTGAGAAGAGATGTACAATTGTTCTCTCAGCCTCCTCCTTGTATCAGCCTTCCTCTAGTGTGAATCCATCCTTCTACCGCCAGCACCACTCCTTCTCCTCATTTACATACAGTCATACCTTTTTAAGAGCATACTTAACAAGTATCTAAAATAATAACTCTGCTAAAATGCTATTTTTTTAGCAATGGAGTTAAACTGTAATCTATGCTCCCAAAGCGAGACATTTATTTCCCAGTTTATAGTCTATGTAGTTGTACTCAGTAAGAGTTTATGACCTGAACATGAGAGAGAAACCCTTTCCACTTTAATGGCCCATTTGTGATGGTGCTAGGCCATAGAAATGCATTAAGAAAATATTACATTATATGACAATCTTGCTGTCCGACCACAGATTACTCTTATTACTTAACCTCTATCCCAACTCACAAATAATTTCGGCCTCATTTTGTGAAGAGAATATTATGAAAGATAATATTAAGAAACACGTTTGTCTGTACATTTGTATTCGTGCAGCAGAAATTCAAAACGAGTTTCAATGCAACAGAAATGTATTTTCTATTTGCGTGAAGTGTATTTCTAGAAACTCCACACAAAATGCTTGTTGTTGGATGGTTGTAAAGAAATCGTGTTTAGGCCACATCAGAGACATCATCCGAGACATGGCAGGTGCATTGGGAGACAAATGAACCCAGACGCCCAGACTTGCCCAGATGGACACGTGTCTAGGCGGAGAAGCAAAATGTATTAAGGTAACTGCTTTTGCATCCATCCTTTCTTCAACAGGCCCTACTTGGGACATGTTTGAGAAACAAGTCCCGTCAATCAGTGTCAATTAGAGGAGCGTTCAAAGTAAGGCCACATCCTGGGTGTCAGATGCTCTCTCCATACTTGACAGCAGGCTACATAATTACTCTGCACAGCCTCCTGAAGAACCCGGGGTCTGTGAGTGTGGACGGCTGCATATGAAAGGGATGCCTTTCATCCGCCTCTTACATGTAACTATCTACCTCCTGAAGAGAGAGGGTTCCACAGTGTGGAAGAGGAGCGCTCCATTGGAAGCCTCTTGTTTCATGTCCAGCCTAAGTCCCTTTCAGTTATGCACACAGCAGTCATGCGATGCCATCATACCTGCGGTGATCTTCAAAGCCAGCTCGTCTCTAGCAGCTCTCATTTTGCCCAATCTCTCTGTGTTGGGGGATACACACACCGTCAATACGCTCTTCCTTTATTGATTGCATGAAGAGTGAGTCTATGTGCACTCATACTGGGCTGCTTCACCTCCAGAGTCTTTTAAGAGGTGTAAGGATGGCTTTCTAACAACTGAGCCCAAATCAGCCTCTGGGATGGGGGAGCATAATCACATCTGACTAGCTGTGTGGATTGTAGCAGGCTTCAGATCATTCCCAACGTGGCGCTTTAATTGTGCTCTGTATGTGATGCGGAATTTGCATACCATCCGCGTTGGCATCAGTAATAGAATAAATTAGCACAATTTCAGACAGAATCCTACTGACAGAGAGACTCAATGTTTTCCTCTTCCATTTCTCATTATAGTAATTAAGAAATATTCATACATACATATTCATCCAATATTCATTCATTTTCTTTTGTATAAAAAATGAAAAACTAGACTTCAGTATCTATGAATTTTGGTATTAGAGAAATGTACATTTGTTCAGTATAATTCTGTGATTAACGTTTCAATATTCAGCGCATTATTTTTCCATAGCCAATATTGGAAGAATAAACGATATTGCTCTTCAACAGAATTTCGCTGAAAGAGTATTTCATGATTTCCTTCATTGACATATTACTTTAATCTGTTTATGTATTTGAAGCCAGGAAACCAAACAAAGCTCGAAGGCACCCCAAGGAGCTTGTAATTGTGTGGGATGAGCACATCTGGGTTAATTCTCTCTGGGTTGTCTGCATGGTGACTGAAATATAGGCTTGCAGGCAGACTATTGCAGTTGAAAAACACGGCCTTGCATCACCTCTCCCTATTCATAGCGTTTCCAACTAAATTATTCATATTTTTGTGAATTTTATTTTGTGAAAGTGCATGTGTTTTAAATGTTTCATGTGCTAAATTCATGTGGTTTAAACATGTATCGAAAAAGATTCTGGCTGAAAATATGAGATGTTTATTTGTTTTTCTGTATATCATTATGGAGTGTGGGGACAGGTCTCTGTGGTCCCTGGAACAGGAAATGGTTGGTAACCAGATTTTGAAAATAACCCTTTCTCCAACAGCCCACCTCTGTCTTTAGCTGTGAGCAGTGGCAGCTCATTGATGATGCGTGACTCATTCATTGCTCATTATCAGCCCACGCTTACTCTGACTCTTCCCGACACAAGCTCTCCTGCTTTGGATCTGAGAGGGGGGTTGTAGAGGGCGGGGAAACTGCAACGATGAAGCATAAGCAGCCTCCTGCCTCACTGTGATTGGCCAGTGCGATCCATCTAATCTGTCGTGACTACTCCTCTTTCCCCTCACTCTGGTAATGCTGGCAGCATCCATCCACAGTACACACTGTGCTGTCTCTGTTCCAGAGAGAATATATCAGTTCTGCACAGGGAGGAGAGGATTAACACAACATCAGCTCATCTGCGTACACATTCAGGGAACAAATGAGCACCCAAGGCTTCTTCTCTTTTCTATCCAACTCCAACCATCACAGGACTTGAGACTCTCATCGTTGGAGCATTGTTCATCCAATTCTTTCTGTGGTGAGAGGATTTAAAGGAGGACACATTCTTTTGCGTATTGGATTTTGCGATTTGTGTGTGCTGTTTTTGTTTACTTAGTTGAGAATTGTTCAATTGGAACAATGCAATTAATATTACATAGTTTAAACTAGCTCTAAGCATCCAGTTCTTTCGAGGGGGCCTCTAACTTTTTGGACAGCGCTAGAAGGTTTGCTGCTTGTTCATCTGATTTGTCCAACCTGAGTGTCAGAATGCCATCCAGGGAGTCTTACGAGGTCCAGAAGGGAGAGAAGTCCCTGGTGCAGAAGGCCAAGCAGGAGGCCAACCAGCAGGACATACTGGCAGCTGCTCTGGGGATGAGGATCTCAGGACCCCAGAAACCTCCAGCCACAATCTGGCAGCCTCTCAAACTGTTTGCCTATTCACAGCTCACCTCGCTGGTCCGCAAAGCCACGCTGAAGGACAGCAGCCTGCCGCACAAGTACGAAAAAGTCCACAACTTCAAGGTGAGACAGATCGCCACAGGAACAGTAGTTCTGCTGCACCTCTTCGTGCCATTCCACTCTAAAATATGGCTTATATTTCAGCATGTTGTAGACAGGCAGTGTTTTTTTGTAGTATGCTGCTGTGGTGGCAGTTGGGATCCAGAAGGTCTGTTTGGGGGGTTATGGGACGAGAGAAAGCCTGAGAAAACAGGACTGTTTTTGGATCTGTCCACTGAGTGTTTTTCAAAAGGAAATCTGTTGGGCGGTCTGTAGTCCACTGTTGTTGGTTCGGGCACCAGATGGGGAGATTAGGCGATGGAAGGGGGGGGGGGGGGGGGGGGCAGTGGAGGAGTGGTATCCCCATTAGGCTCCAGTCAGCAGACTTAGCCCCTGCTCTGCTCTGACTGTTTGGGTTAGTTAATGAAGTTGGGAGCTGGGGGAGAAACCTTCCCTCAAAGGTTCTAGAACTGCTGACACTTACAGGACTCCTGCTTCCCTCTTCCCTTGTTTATTTATTACTTTGCCATGCAGTCCATGCTGAATGCGCCATTAAATCATTTTAAGGGTCTGTCACACATTGAACTGTTTCAAGATCCCTTCACAACAGGAAGCAGTCTGGGCTGACATGGTTAGGGTGTAATAGTTATTGACAGAGCATTAAAATGAATAATCATCCTAAACCTTCTGTACAGCCAAGACATCTCTTTGAAGTTATGAATACAAAATATTATTTTTTTAAAATGAACATTGGAGACAAATTTAACCAGATAGGCCAGACATAACAACCAGTGCTAAGTTTTATGGGTTAATTAAATGTTCTGTTTTTCCACACACACACACACACACACACACACACACAAAAACATGTTTTATTGTCACGTACACCAGATAGGTGCAGTGAAATGTGTTGTTTTACAGGGTCTGCCATAGTAGTACGGCGCCCCTGGAGCAAATTATGCTTAAGCGCCTTGCTCAAGGGCACATCGACAGATTTTTCACCTTGTCGGCTCAGGTATTCCAACCAAATAGAGTAAGGTTTCCTTTCCCTGTAAACCATGAATCCCAAAAGAGATTCTAATCGTCCTGCAAATAGTATAGTCTGATGAACTCCCAGTTCATCAGACTTGGTACCATCTTCTCTATTGCATACCGTGGCAGATTGTTTTACTGGCGATCTTCTCTTGCTTTCCCTGCTCCCATAGTGAGTTCACACAGTGTATTGTTGATGGCGCTAGTATTCTCACCTCATATCAAAGGGGCCATTATTGCCTCCGTCATGTAGGAAAACACCTCAGAGGGTGGCAGCACTGCCTCCTGCCCAGAGGTCTGGATCAGGCACTCCTGATTGGCTGAGCTGTTGTTATGTTGCCTGGCGGAGTGGGAGCTCCCTACCCTGCGTCAGAATCCTTTAACCGTTGCCGTAGCACATTTCCATGACAACATGCCCCCTCACACTGGCACAGGGTCAACGGTGCCCACCCATCCTCCCCCGTTCTGCATCACCATCACATCACCACCACCACTATTCAGCCTGGCCACTCATTAATGGTTAGCATGGACTAGACATCCTGTCTGATTTGACTGGGCTCTAAACGCCCCTAATCTACAACACACACACAGAGATAATCCCTTTTATTTAACTAGTTTAAGACGCCGGCATTGTGGTTTTCTCCAGGGCAACCTGGGGAAGGTATGGTACCTGTGCAGTACATGACTGCAGCTTCTGACTGCCAGCTCTCTCTCTCTCTCTCTCTCTCTCTCTCGCGCTCTCTCTCTCTTACTATCCTCCAGGTCCACACGTTCCGGGGACCTCACTGGTGTGAATACTGTGCCAACTTCATGTGGGGGCTGAAGGCTCAGGGAGTCAAGTGTGCAGGTACGTACTGTGCTATACTTAACAGTAGACAGCCACTATACAGCTGCTGCTCCTGGCTGCTCTTTTCTTAACAACACGCTGTTCTCTATTTATGTAATGGATTTTTATGTTCTCACCCCAGTATGTGGGTAACCTGCTTTTTAATGTGAGTGTTTGTAAGTATGTGTCCTATTGCGTCCCTTAATCTAAAATCCCGCCATGTGTTGGGAATAGATTAGAGGAGTTGTATAATAGAGTGAAATAAGAACTCAACATCAAGCATTTACTCAGTGTGATGTAATCCATACTCCCACTAATGTGAAAGCCATGCTCTAAGAGCAGATTGTGTGTTACTGTTATAATGAATGAGAGGTCAAGTTGATGAGTCTGCTTATGGCTACTATTCCACTGTTCAAATTACAAGCTATAATGAAAATTCCCATATTCTCACGTAATGTTCAAAGCAGTTGTTTTCCACTCAACGTCAGACTAATAGTGTACTTATATGCACTCTATATGCACTCTATATGCACTCTATATCCTGTCATATTGATCAGTCCATTATCATAATGTACAGTGGCGTTCGGACTCAGACTGTCTCTCGCTCTCTCGCCCTCTCTCCCTTCTCTTCGCTATCTCTCTCTCTCTCTCTCTCTCTCTCTCTCTCTCTCTCTCTGCTCCAGTTGCAGGGGAAGTGGGGGGTTGAGAATGCCTCTGTGGATTCATGCGGAAATACTCACTTGATGGTCTCTGAATAGATTCACAATGTTCTAACACGTGTACGTCTAGGCCTATTTATCCAATCAGGGCTGATATTACTAGTTGAGTGATTTTGCTGCCTTTTGAACAATAACCAGTAGCTGATGTTTTGGAGCCATTTACAAGATGTACAGTATAGTCATGAGATTCCTTTGTTCCCATCAAGTGTTTTAAAAATGTTTTTTGAATGTATTATAGTGATTTTATATAATTTTTATTACCACATGATATTAGTTAACAAGCCATTTTATAATGCTAGGATAACATAAAAATGTGGTATAATTGTGGCATCCCATGAATGTCGTATGTTAAAAATGGGATCATATTTCTGCGGTGAATGCATGTTTTGCCATTGTGAAGGTCTCTAAAAAGGATGAACTAATTAGCTAATTAATTAACTAATTAGCTTGAGAGCAAACCACCCTCACACCACCCTTACAAAAAAGAAAACATGTCAAATTTGCAGTTTCACGTGTGAAAAATCGTATTTTCACATATGAAATACAGTATCTGTTTTCACATGTTGAGCATTTGTGGAACCATATTAGAGTTCACATGTTAACACCACCTTTTATTAACATGCGAGGAAAATGACATGTTTTCGCCTTACATGTGAATTGCAGTTTCACATGAAATTTGTGGTTTCACATGTTAACTTTCACGTGGAAATTGGATATGTAGTTTCACATGTGAAAAACAACCACATGTAAAAATCGAATTTGCAGTTTCGTATGTGAAAAACTTTCACGTGATTGTTTCACATGTAAGAAAACTCCAATGTTTGTATGCAAATTAAATGTAAACAAACATGTTTAAAACAAAAATGTTGATATCATGGATGGTTATTCCATGCATTCTTAGCGTAATCTATGGATTTAAGAGTGGTTGCATTTCTCCAGCCCCATCCCTCTG
Organism: Oncorhynchus mykiss; assembly: GCF_057628025.1. NCBI lineage: Eukaryota > Metazoa > Chordata > Actinopteri > Salmoniformes > Salmonidae > Oncorhynchus > Oncorhynchus mykiss. The sequence goes on along the minus strand of NC_143024.1, from coordinate 61,647,681 downwards.
CTTTTTACCGAAACTGTGGCGGGGATACACTTTGTTAATGTTTCAATTAAAGATTGCGGCTTAAAACACCTTCAATAGAGTAATAGTGTTATTATATGGTGTAATCCTCTATTAAGTGAGTTACTTTTGCACCATTAATATCAAGCAAAACTTCTGAAGTCGAGAACAACATTCTTCGAATTGCCAACAAAAATAATGATACTGAAAGCAAAACATAAACCCCAAAGTATTAATAGCAAAACCAAATATTGCAAGGAAATACTTTTTAAATGTGAGGGTAAAAAAAATTGTATTCAGTGATAATTAAATAAAAAAATATATAATAATAATGATAACGCAATTAAATATAACGCCTCCCTCTTTTCTGCTATTTTTTGTTGTTACCCTGGCCTTTGCTTTCGCTGCCTTTTTGAAGTTTTGTCACATTCATTCCAGCAATGTATCACCCTGCATCCCACTTCTAGTTTGCCTCTGAAGCTAAGCAGGTTTGGTTCTGGTTGGTCCCTAGATGGGAGACCAGATATAGCTGGAAGTGGTGAACATAATCATGTGAAAAATAATGTAATGTGGGGAGAAAACAAGTGAGAAATTCACGTGTCCAAAAACCACGTGAATGATTTCACATGTACAAAATATCCGAAATTATTAAAAAATAATAATGTTTTTATCATTGTTTTTTGATTAACAGAAGTCCCCAGGTGTTGATAATGAGGTATTAACATGGACTGATGTGTGTGTTTAATATATTATTGATGTGTCAAAGTGAGCCACACATATGTCTGTGGAAGCTGAGCCATGAATTATTTATGCGCTGCCTTAGAAAGCAGATGACAATCGAATGAAAAGCGCCTATTTTTGGAGATTCTCTACAGACTTTTTTTGCCATTCCTTCAGACAAAACCCATGGCGACCAGAATCTAGGACAGTGAAGTCTTATGCGATGTTTGAATTTAGCATTCCAAAAATGTGCTCCCCCTTTCTTTCTGTATGTGTTTTTGGGCAAGCGCCAGGAAGCCAGACCCTGCCAGTGCTTGTTGTGCCACATTTCCTCATCAGAGGACGCCCCCCAGTCTCCTACCATCATGCCCATGAAGAAAACAAAGCTCTGGGCTCTGGGCTCTGAGCTCTGGGAAGGAACTCCATTTCCTCCCGCATTAAAAACCAGAGAGCTCGGTCACACAGCCCATTCTCTATTCAACCCCATTCTATGCAACTACGATGGTGCCGGAGGGGAGGGCTGCCGTCTTATCGGCTCTTAACCAACCGTGCTATTTTGTTTGTTTTTTCATGTTGTTCGTAACTTGTTTTGTACATAATGTTGCTGCTACCGTCTCTTATGACCAAAAATCAGAACTGCGAATGCTCACGTCAAACTGGACGAAGAGTTCAATGAGTCGGACGGGAGGGATATAATACAGACACCCGACCAGGCCCAGATCCCCGTTATTCACTGGAGAAGGAAACGCAGATTTCGCGGAAAGAGATCAGGGTGCCTTGCGAGGATCAGGTGACGAGTGGCTAATCTGCCATTGCCTTCCATCCTGCTGGCTAATGTTCAATCGCTGGAAAACAAATGGGACGAGCTGAAAGCATGTATATCCTACCAACGGGACATTAAAAACTGTAATATCTTATGTTTCACCGAGTTGTGGCTGAGCGACGAGATTAAGAACAAACAGCTGGCGGGTTATACACCCCATCGGCAGGACAGAACAGCAGTCTCTGGTAAGACACGGGGCGGGGGCCTATGCATATATGTGAACAACAGCTGGAAGTCTCAATGGTTTTGCTCGCCTGAGGTAGAGTATCTCATGATAAGCTGTAGGCCACACTATCTACCTAGAGAGTTTTCATCTGTATTTTTCGTAGCTGTCTACGTACCACCACAGACAGATACTGGCACTAAAACCGCGCTCAATGAGCTGTATACAGCCATAGGCAAACAGGAAAACACTCATACAGAGGCAGCGCTCCAAGTGGCCGAGGACTTTAATGCAGGGAAACTTAAATCCTTTTTACCTCGTTTCTATCATCATGTTAAATGTGCAACCAGAGAAAAAACGAATTCTCAACCACCTTTACTCCACACACAGAGACACGTACAAAGCTCTCCCTTGCTCTCCATTTGGCAAATCATAAATCTATCCTCCTGATTCCTGCTTACAAGACAAAATTCAAGCCGGAAGCACCAGTGACTTGGTCTATAAAAAAGTGGTCAGATGAAGCAGATGCTAAACTACAGGACTGTTTTGCTAGCTCAGACTGGAATATGTTCCGGGATTCTTCCGATGGCATTGAGGAGTACACCACATCAGTTACTGGCTTCATCAATAAGTGCATCGGTGACGTCGTCCACACAGTGACTGTACGTACAGTACATACCCAAACCAGAAGCCATGGATTACAGGCAACATTCGCACTGAGCTAAATCGGAGAGCTGCTGCTTTCAAGGAGCGGGACTCTAACCCGGAAGCATATAAGAAATCCCGCGATGCCCTTCGACGAACCATCAAACAGGCAAAACATCAATACAGGACTAAGATTGAGTCACACCGGCTCTGACGCTCGTCAGACGTGGCAGGGCTTGCAAACTATTACAGACTACAAAGGGAAGCACAGCCGAGAGCTGCCCAGTGACACGAGCCTGCCTACCAGACGAGCTAAATTACTTCTATGCTCGCTTCGAGGCAAGTAAGACTGAAACATGCATGAGAGCATCAGCTGTTCCCGGACGACTATACGATCACACTCTCCTCAGCCGATGTGAGTAAGACCTTCAAACAGGTCAACAGGTCAACATTCACAAGACCACAGGGCTAGATGGATTACCAAGAAGTGTACTCTGAGCATGCGCTGACCAACTGGCAAGTGTCTTGACTGACAGTTTCAACCTCTCCAGTTCTGAGTCTGTAATAACAACATGTTTCAAGCAGACCGCCCAAGAATACTAAGGTAACCTGCCTAAATGACTACCGACCTGTAGCACTCACGTCTGTAGCCATGAAATGCTTTGAAAGGCTGGTCATGGCTCACATCAACATCATTATCCCAGAAACCCTAGACCTACTCTAATTTGCATACCGCACCAACAGATCCACAGATGATGCAATCTCTATTGCACTCCACACTGCCCTTTCCCATATGGACAAAAGGAACACCTATGTGAGAATGCTATTCATTGACTACAGCTCCGTGTTCAACACCTTAGTGCTACAAAGCTCAACACTAAGCTAAGGACCGTAGGACTAAACACCTCTCTCTCCAACTAGATCCTAGACTTCCTGACGGGCTGTCCCGAGGTGGTAAGGGTAGGTAACAACACATCCGCCACGCTGATCCTCAACACGAGGGCCCCTCAGGGGTGCGTGCTCAGCCCCCTCCTGTACTCCCTGTTCACTCATGACTGCACGGCCAGACACGACTCCAACACCATCATTAAGTTTTCTGATGACACAACAGTGGTAGGCCTGATCACCGACAATGATGAGACAGCCTATAGGGAGGAGGTCAGAGACCTGACCGTGTAGTGCAAGGACAACAACCTCTCCCTCAACATGATCAAGACAAAGGAGATTATTGTGGACTACAGGAAAAGGAGGACCAAGCACACCCCCATTCTCACCAACGGGGCTGTAGTGGAGCAGGTTGAGAGCTTGGCGTCCACATCACCAACAAACTAACATGGTCCAATCACACCAAGACAGTCGTGAAGAGGGCACGACAAAATCTATTCCCCCTCAGGAGACTGAAAAGATTTGGCATGGGTCCTCAGATCCTCAAAATGTTTTACAGCTGCACCATCGAGAACATCCTGACGGGTTGCATTACTACCTGGTACGGCAACTGCTCGGCCTCTGACCGCAAGGCACTATAGAGGTTAGTGCGTACGGCCCAGTACATCACCGGGGCCAAGCTTCCTGCCACCCAGGACCTCTATACCAGGCGGTGTCAGAGGAAGGCCCTAAAAATTGTCAAAGACTCCAGCCACCCTAGCCATAGACTGTTCTCTCTGCTACCTCATGGCAAGCTGTACCGGAAGCACCAAGTCTAGGTCCAAGAGGCTCCTAAATAGCTTCTACCCCCAAGCCATTAGATTCCTGAACAGGTAATCAAATGGTTACCAAGACTATTTGCATTGCCCCCCCCCCCCCCCCCCCCCCCCCCGCCCCCAGAACGCTGAGTGTTGTATTCGGCACATGTGACACATACAATTTGATTTGATGATGGAGAACTACATATAATATTACATATGCTGCTACCATTAGAGATGGTGTATCATGCTGCTGCCATTAGAGATGGTGTATCATGCTGCTGCCATTAGAGATGGTGTATCATGCTGCTGCCATTAGAGATGGTGTATCATGCTGCTGCCATTAGAGATGGTGTATCATGCTGCTGCCATTAGAGATGGTGTATCATGCTGCTGCCATTAGAGATGGTGTATCATGCTGCTACCATTAGAGATGGTGTATCATGCTGCTGCCGTTAGAGATGGTGTATCATGCTGCTGCCATTAGAGATGGTGTATCATGCTGCTGCCATTAGAGATGGTGTATCATGCTGCTGCCATTAGAGATGGTGTATCATGCTGCTGCCATTAGAGATGGTGTATCATGCTGCTGCCATTAGAGATGGTGTATCATGCTGCTACCATTAGAGATGGTGTATCATGCTGCTGCCGTTAGAGATGGTGTATCATGCTGCTGCCATTAGAGATGGTGTATCATGCTGCTGCCATTAGAGATGGTGTATCATGCTGCTGCCATTAGAGATGGTGTATCATGCTGCTGCCATTAGAGATGGTGTATCATGCTGCTGCCATTAGAGATGGTGTATCATGCTGCTGCCATTAGAGATGGTGTATCATGCTGCTACCATTAGAGATGGTGTATCATGCTGCTGCCGTTAGAGATGGTGTATCATGCTGCTGCCATTAGAGATGGTGTATCATGCTGCTGCCATTAGAGATGGTGTATCATGCTGCTGCCATTAGAGATGGTGTATCATGCTGCTACCATTAGAGATGGTGTATCATGCTGCTGCCGTTAGAGATGGTGTATCATGCTGCTGCCATTAGAGATGGTGTATCATGCTGCTGCCATTAGAGATGGTGTATCATGCTGCTACCATTAGATATGGTGTATCATGCTGCTGCCATTAGAGATGGTGTATCATGCTGCTGCCATTAGAGATGGTGTATTATGCTGCTGCCATTAGAGATGGTGTATTATGCTGCTGCCATTAGAGATGGTGTATTATGCTGCTGCCATTAGAGATGGTGTATTATGCTGCTGCCGTTAGAGATGGTGTATTATGCTGCTGCCATTAGAGATGGTGTATTATGCTGCTGCCGTTAGAGATGGTGTATTATGCTGCTGCCATTAGAAATGGTGTATTATGCTGCTGCCGTTAGAGATGGTGTATTATGCTGCTGCCGTTAGAGATGGTGTATTATGCTGTGGCATTAGAGATGGTGAGATAGAGAACCATTGGGGATCCCAGGCACGGTAAAGGTTAAACTACATGATAAGGTGTTGATTGGCTACCAGCGGGACTGGACCCTTACCTCTTTCCCCACCTCCAGTGTCAAACCCTTTTAGCCATATCAGAGCAGAGCTTATCCTCACTGGAGTGTCTTCTCCTCGCCATGGCAACAGAGCTGACAGTGCAGTAAAGCAGTGTCTTTCTGCAGGCTCCTAGGCTCCCTTGGGGCTCTCCCACCACATCATTGTGTGTGTGTGCGTGCGTGCGTGCTCACATGCACAACACCAGTTCAGCAGACCTGTGCCTGGTGAGAGGCTGCCCTCTATTACACTGCCTGTCTCATACCCTTAAGAGAATCATCTCTTAAACGTAATTACATTTCTGCATCAATGCACATGAATAAAGCCTGGTGAAATTTCTCTGAGGGCCCATATTAATCAAAATATGTATAGTTATACCAGTAGATCATAGTCTTTTTGTGATTTTTTAATTATTGATATTTGAGTAGCAAAATTGATGACATATTTCCTCTGAATCTAGGTCTGATGTTGCCCGCCGCGGCTGAATTTCTGCCTGCACAGCCATTGTGTGCGAGCCCAGATTCTGGAGGAGAATGGAGCATGCATGCTTGACTCTCCCTCCTCCAGGCCACGTTGTTTTCAGTGGCCTCTAATTCCTTCTAAGAGCCTCTGTTACAAAGCGGAGCAGGAGTCGCTCTGCGTCTGTTCTCTGTAGGCTGCTGTGCTGTGCTTAGTGTGCTGTGCTCCCTACAAGCTGATATCTGCTCTGATTCTGAGGCAGGCAGTTGCACCTCAGGCCCCAATCACTAGTACTGAAGACCAAAGCAGCGTGAGATGCTCATTAAAAATACATATTCACTGCTTAGAAGAGCATAAATCAGGAGCATGTTGAGCTACAAATTATTTTTGTGTGTAAAAATGACAAAACAAACCAAGCTACATAGGAAAATCAAGAATACATTTGGTTGCTATAAGATCAAACTTTGTGGAATTTGTTATGAATTCTTTTTATGCATGAATGGCACACTGTCTGAATGAGGGATTGTTTGTGGACCTGTGTTCCACTCCGGTGCTCAAGGTGACTCCAATAACACCCCTGGCAGCTGACCAGTGAGTGAAGTCAACAGCTTGGACAGAATTCTCCAGTCGTCCAATGACATGCCGACGGCAAATATTGATCAAGATGATGTAGGCCTTAGCAAGCAAAAACAAAACAAGCCAGTCAACTAAAATGAAATGAGCAATTTGGGGGATGCAGGCTAATCATTTTGGTACACTTCAATGCTCAATCAGGTCTATTATTTCCCTGGAAGATCGTATCATTGGCAGATATCCCTCTTAGGTTGTCCACTCTGAGTCTCCTCTTTTCTTTCAGATTGTGGTTTGAACGTCCACAAGCAGTGCTCCACTATGGTACCCCGCAACTGCGTGCCAGACCTGAAACACGTCAAGAAAGTGTACAGCTGTGAGCTAACAACTCTGGTGAAAGCTCACAACACCAAGCGACCCATGGTAGTGGACATGTGCATACAGGAAATTGAATCAAGAGGTGAGCAGAAGATAGATGGCCATGGCTCTATTAAAATACTTGGAAATTACACCATTCACTCCCTCTTTCCTTTTCAGGAAATGTTATATTTTGAGAATTGCAACGGAATTGTAATGTAATGTGATGGACTTGCACACAAACACAATTCAGTGTAGGTAGTAGAAGGTGAAGGACGAATGATTGTAGCGTTGGTCCTATCCATTGATATGACTTGGAGAGCTGATGGGAGGCCTGGTAATTGTACATGTGTAATGGAGTATAGTTTACTGTGTTGCTGCTGCTGCCTCAGTTGATTGCATTCCAGTTGAATCACTCAACGATGTAAAACCCTCATTTCTACCTCATTGTCTAGCCCGGTAATCTACGTCTGTAACTAATGCTATGTTTGATTTATGTCTTTATTATTTTGTCCAATGGTGCGGAAAACTATTTGCATCTGCCCATGTTATTCCCTGCGTGCTATTGTAGACGTTCTTAATTTCTCATGCATATTGAAGAGCTGTTAATGACATTCTCTATGTTGCCCAAGGTGACCGCCGAAGGTGAATTTGCCTCTATTTATTTTGCTCTTGGATGCCTACTTCAGTCCTATGTTGTGTTATGTAAATGCAGAATTTTTCATGAATCCCTCTCTATCCCTCTGTCATAGGTCTGAAGTCTGAAGGGCTCTACAGAATGTCTGGATTCAGCGATTCAGTCGAAGATGTCAAGTCGGCATTTGACAGAGGTGTGTCTTCTTTTGACACCCCTATCCTTCTGTTCGGGTGTTAACAAACCCCTCGGGTGCCTCTCACAGTAGCGTGCTTGTCAGCTCTTAGCGCCTTCATGTGTGCTCAATGTGATGGTTTACATTGAACTAATCTTTGAGTTAAATGTTGGCAATGCGATGTGTTTGCATATTTGTGATTAATGGGAAAGTGACACATTTGTGGAGGGATTCATCTCCATCTGGAGAGCATGGCTCGTCCTGACACGGTCCACTCACAGGATTTACAGATAGGGCCATGGGCCAGCTCTGGGGATGGCAAATTATTGGACTAGTTCAACGGCCGTTATTGGACTAGTCCAAAGGCTGTAGCTGACCGAAATGTAATTCACCGTAGTATTAAACCTCCAACTTCATTTATCTACTCCAGTTAAAGAGGTAGTTAGCCTGCCTCGTTCTCTGCCCAGTGCAGAGTGAGTTTAGAAATGGATTGAGGGCAACCCTGGAGCTATGGGCTGAACCTTAGCTAGACCAGTGTATGGGAGATCACCTATGACAAGAGTGTCATTCCAGCTCACAACACTGTGATATGTAGACCCTCAGAATTAGGCCATGGCCTGCTCTGGATACTGTGTCGGACTCAGGAACAGTCGGAGGAAAGCAGGCCAGGCGAGTCAAAGCAGAGGACCAGCCACAATCCCTTTAGTCCTCACCTTACACTACACCACAAGCACACCATGCTGATTGAACTCAATTTCCTTGAGTTCAATCAGCAAGACGAATGTAATGCAATGTCTTATGCACATCCAGACAGTTCTTCCCTCTTTTCTAACAAATGTGTTATATCTCTTCACAGATGGTGAGAAGACAGACATCTCTGCAAACGCTTATGAAGATATCAACATCATCACGGGAGCACTTAAACTGTACCTCAGGGATTTACCCATTCCTGTCATCTCATACGATGCCTACCCCAGGTTCATTGAGGTTGCAAGTGAGTTCAACAAAAGCAGCTTTTTCCTCTTCTCTGCTGGTTAAAACCATGTATAATTGTTTCAGTCACGCACCAGCACCACGGAAAATGTACCATGCAAGAAGAACTACCATTGGTGTGCCTTTTCATATATGTGGTTGAATTATGTAAATCCCTCAACATTAAAGCCATGATGCATTATGGAAGCATTCAGTGAAAATGTATTCAGGTCTTCCTTTTTGCTCTGTGAGTGTTCAGAAATGGTTCTGCAAAATAGGTCATGATGTTTTTGAGTTTTCATTGTTGTGTTTACTGAATTTCCACTATTTATGTATCGTTATTAACAATCCTGGGCATTCAGTGGAGAATGTAATGTACTTTCATGCAGTCCACATAAAATGAGCATCAGATGCTTCTCTCCCTTTGAAGTTCTTATGGTTCTGTTTTAGAAAATGACTTGTGTGGTAATCAGTTATATCGACTTGAGTGCACTCTGATGTGAAGGGGAAAACCCTTGTTCCATGTCATTTCGCCAAGCCATGACACCCACCATCTCAGATTATTCTGAAATTCTTTCTGTAGTTAGAAACAGGTAAGATTCACATTCCTGAAACATTATTTTGTTGAAATTAAGTGTTATCTCAGATAAATTAAGCTAATTGATTGCACCCAAATTGTCAATTTTAATTTATACGATTCAGATAATATTCAATAAATATAGTACCCAACATCCGATTTGGACCAAACTTCTTCCTACCAATGCGTAAGACACAATGAATCCAAAATAATAGTCAAAAGCCACCCACTGACGCCCACACCCCATGCCAACCCCACCCCAACAACCAGTATACAGAATCAGTTCTCTATGTTTGTCAAGTAGTATAACGCCACGGCTTGGAGTATTGCTTCTCCATACTATGAAATGTATTCTCTGTGAATCTGGTGGGTTTTTTTCATTGTTCAGAGAAATTAGTAATTGAAGTCACTCACATTATTTACCAAAAAGTAGTGTGAAAATACCAGGTTTTGACCACTAGATGCCACTGTATCTGCTATACAACCACACTCTTTTATCCAAATACTGGTCTCGTTTGTTTTATTCAATAGTTCACAACATTGCCTTTGCAACTTTGGGTAGAAAACCAATAGATTTGCTTAATGATTAAAATAAATAGTGTGGTCATCCTCACAATTCAAGCCAGTCCTCCATGAAAGCAAATTAGTTTGTTCTTCTTTTACGCTGTAACCTGTGTCCAGGAAATGTCCCCTTCAAAAAGGTCTGGATTAGTTACTGTTAGACCATTCCTGGTGAACAAGCAAACCATTAGGCTACAGCAGTTCTAATGGTTTCATTGTTATGGTCTCTAATGGTCTTCAATGGTAAAAGGCCCAAACACAAATAGTAAATCATTTCAGTGAGAACCATTGAGCACGGATATTGCTATGGGAGGTTTTGAGAGTGTCTTGTGAGAGTCTGTAGACAGAGAGACTGCTCTGCTTTCACCCCGTGCTTCTGTTTGCTTCTCAGAGCTGGAAGACCCAGAGAAGCAGCAAGAGGCCTTCCGTGAGGCTCTGGAACTTCTGCCTGCAGCACACAGTGAAACCCTGAGGTACCTCATGGTCCATTTAAAGAGGTAAGTTATTGACACCCTCTAGCTTCTCTACAAAACAATGTGTTACCCTGGTGATTTGTAAGAGCATGCTTGTTTATCTCAGACATATGGTTATAATTGAAGGCTCAGATTGTTAATTGCTTCTCCTTGATGTGCCTCTTCTACAGGGTAACGTTGAATGAGAAGGACAACCTGATGAATGCCGAGAACCTGGGCATTGTTTTCGGGCCCACCCTCCTGCGTGCCCCAAACCTGGATGCCATGACAGCACTCAACGACATCCGTTACCAACGGCAGGTGGTGGAGTTCCTCATAAAAAATGAAGACATCCTCTTCTGAAAACATACATCCATTCTGCTGAGATATGGAAGGAAAGAGACACTTTTTTTTGTAAAATGGCTTGATGCTGCCTAATCACTTTTTTTGTGCAAGGACTTGAATAGTAAGGAATCTTTGTATTACATTTGTTATATATCCATTTCCACTTCTAGTGGATTAGCGCTGAACCACACTTTTTCTTCCCCTGTAACGGGTGTGGATGATGATGTACCTTAAACTTGCATGTCTGTCTCCCCATTTTTGTCGGGGCTTGTGTAGAACACTGATGGACCAGACTTGGCCACGTCTTTATTTTGTATAGCTTTGTAGAAGTAACCCAGCATGTGGTAAAGATTGTGAAACATTGTTACTCTGCTATTATTTGTCCTGTAGATGTACAGTACCTCCCGCCCGGTTGCCTATTAGGCAATTGTTTTTGTGAAACATTGTATACCTGGATGTGAAATAGACTACTGTATCTTCTCTGAACCTTTGTAATGATCTTTGACTGATCCTGTCTTTTTTGCCTTTTCAGCTGTTTTATATGCAAGTCTTCTTTAGGGGAAATTCAAAGCCTCTTTCAATCAGAAAACAAGTAATCATTGTACTTTTAAAACTTTATTGCATTCAAACTACTACATTTGTGCAGTTAATGTTTTTTTATTGTAATATTTGTTTACTTAATTTGCTCATGTACATTTTAATTTATTAAACCTTGCTTTCTGAAAATGCACTGGTATGGCCTGAGTCATCGCAATTGTTCCAGTAACAATGAAGCTGTTGAATAAGCATTTATTGCAGTGCATGTTCATTTTAGAATATGGTAAAATATGTCCAGACACCAGACATTGAAGTACATGGCATGCTACATTTGCGTGCACTTGCAAAATGACCTTGATAAAGGGGGCTGTTCCTCTCAATCTGCATATTGAAATGAACAGGCAGTGCTATAGACAGCCCAGGCCCCACATGACCGTGTGCAGCGTCCCCTCAAACTATGTGTCAATCACAATGATTCGCTCTGAGATTAAAACAAAACCCACAATACCTTTAGGCACGGCCTTCTCTCCATCCAGATTTTTAATTGCTGGATACATACGCAAACATTGTCACTTGGGGTTTATGCATTTTTAGGTTTAATTAACCCACAAGCAATTTCTTTCCACACATTTTCCAAAAGCCAGTAATGTCTTATCTTCCTTACTCACAGCTCATTATAAGATCAAAGTGTACCCTTGCATTTGTGCTGCCAGTGAACTAAAGCTGTTGTTATTTTGGTTCATGTGTTTTTCCTGATTGATTCTACTATAAAATAGGATCAATGAGTTAGCCAGCTAACTTTAATAAGCAACCATAAAAAACGTTTGATTTTCTGATTCATTAAGAAGGCTAAACAGTCAGGTCCATAATTATTGGCAACCTTGATAAAGATGAGCAAAAATGACTGTATAAAATAAATAATACAAATACTGAGCTATGTTGTTTGCAAAAAAACTACATGAAATTAGAGCTCTTTGACCATGCACACCACTGGTGGGTTTGGCGTTCAAAAATAGAAGCATATGAAGAAAAGTATCTCATACCTACAGTAAAATATGGTGTTGGTGTCTTTGATGTTAACGTCAACTTTACCAAGTAACAGGACATTTTTGGCCAAAAACCTGAGTGCCTCTGCCAGGAGGCTGACACTTGGCCGCAAGTGGATCTTCCAGCAAGACAATAACCCCAAGCACTAATCAAAATCCACAAATAAATGGTTCATTGACCATAAAATCAACATTTTACAATGGCCATCTCAGTCTCTGGACTTGAACCCCATTGAAAACCTGTGGTTTGAATTGATGAGGGCCGTCCATAAGCACAGATGAAGGACATCAAGGATCTGTAAAGATTGTGTATAGAGGAATGTTCTAACATCCTTTACAATATGTTCTCCAATCTCATAACGCATTTTAGAAAAAGGCTCAGTGTCGTTCTCCTCGCAAGGGAAGGGTACTAGAGTATTGAAAACAGGGGTGCCAATAATTTTGACACCTATCTCTTTTAGCACATTATTTATTACTTGTTAAACAAATGTTCTTTCACTGAGCAATTGTATCAGTATAAAATAATATAATTTCCCAAACAATTTTTGCATTCAATATTCCTCACTATTTATATGATTTATTTTATAAAATAATTTTTGCTCATCTTTATCAAGGGTGCCAATAATTATGGACCTGACTATATATGTGTTTTGGTTGTTGAGTCAATTAGAGCATGTCCATTTTAAGCTTAACTTTCTTTAAAAGTAAAAGTTCATTCAAAAAATATTTAGGCAAGTTAGCTGGCTAATTCCTTGATCCTGCTTTGTAGTATACCCCTTAGGAGATCTCACTGACCATGGTTTCTTGGTGGAGAACCACAGCCATCCTGAATGACAGCATGTGAAATCCCATGATGTGAAATCCCATTAAATGCTCTGCCATTGTTCTCGTAGTGGAAACACTAAGCATTTAGGCTGGATTATAAAAAAACGATCAAAACGAACCTGCCCCAAGCTTTTCTGTGTTAATCACCTCATGCTTTTTTAATGCTTTCCCATTTTATACTCAAATCTTTGTGGCTACTGTATTCATATTTCAGTATGATTTATACCTGTTCAGGAACTCTTGACGTCTTTATCGCTGGGGTTTATCATTTACATTAGGTTTGAATTAATGGTGAAATAATGCAGCTCTAGTTTCGGTTGATTGGTCAACAAAATTGTAATTTCTTGTTATTCTATTTAATTTCAGCGTTTTTATTATGCATCTCTATTAGCTGCAGCCAGTAGCCGACCAAACCAAGAAACCCATGTAAATGTTCAGACACACTGCTGTGACAATGTTATGACAGACCTATCTCCATGCAGATCAAATAGAATTTGCTAAATATACCATGGGATGGCTGATTCATATGCACATTAATGAATCTAAATGTTTTAGTGCTTCTGATCCATGAGATAACTGTCTTCTCTCTGTTGATTGGATGAAGCCGTGTGACATTTTGTCCTGCATAGGCTGACCTACATTTCCAACTGCTAAAATATGCTGAAATATTCAGTTCAGCCATGTGAAGTGGAAAATGTATGTAATGCTTGTCCCAGATACGGTAGTCGTATATTGAGTTCTCAATGTGGACATTTACTATATTTTTCTATAGCCTATGTCACTATCATATTGTAGAAATTTGGGGACATTTTTAAATAGCATAGGCTTACATGAAATAAAATTGCATCACCAAATATCCCATACTATACAGCCATGGCAACCCTTCCCCCATCCATCATACCCATAAAACAAAACGTACATGAAACAATTGACCTACTGTAAAATACCCTTACAACATCAAAAAGCTCTTAGAATAGCTTTAATTGTAATTCATGTTAAATTATAGAATATATTGATAGTAAATATAATTTATCTTCAGAACATTAAACAATACACATCAAACTAAAATGCTATTTTTGGGGTTAAATATTGTGTCAAAATATCCCAGTAACACACTCCGTGGAAAGTGTAATCCACATAATCTGGTAGGGAGCAGAAACAGGCAGCGGGAGATGCTCAATGCACTGCCACGCCGAGCAGATGCTCCACAGACACCACATTGCTATTATTCAGATTAAGAGAGCGTTTTAATCACATGTAGAAAATAGACTAAAATAGGTCTGACTGAGAGAAACTCCCGCCGGGCTATATAAGGGCCGACTCCTGCTGAAAGAATGAACTGGTTCTCAACCGCAATGATAGGATGACACAGTCCCACTGCCTGACCACGTTGAGGTTGAATGAGCAGATTCAATGGGTTTCTCCAGGGTCACATGGGTTGGGTCCACTTAGAGGTTGTAGGATTCAGGTGGTCTATGATTGGTATGGGGAGGGTGGAGGGGGTAGAGAGACAGATCTCTCTTGATTCAGACATTGACAAAATTGCAATTTGCCACTAAATAAGATGAATGATGCGGCTGGTTGAGTGACTGGCTGATTGAACAGGTGGAGGCTGTAGGGAAATGGATCTGCCTGGTCCCATCATTGCCTTAGTGGGGAGGGGCAGGTGTACAGTGGAGATGGGGTGTTGGGGTGTGATGCTTGGCCATCTGGAAACTCTTTTGCAGTAGCTAGATGGGATAGATGTTGTGGATATGTTGGTCCAAAATTACCCTCAGAGGGAGACAAAACATATTTATTAGAGATCAAACAGGACAACTTTAGTGACAGTTTGATTACTGTATTTGACATGTAAAATCATTGTGTTTTTCTCAAACTACTCGTATAGGATTCCCGAATAATTATTCTGGAAAGGACATTATAATGTAACACAAGTTAACCAATGGGACCCATATCAAATATCCTGATAGCCTGATTGTCAATATATCACAACAAATGGCATGTTTTGGGAAAGCAGCCATATGCTATTACTGTCTAATAATATGGGAAGTATTGCACTGTAAGATATTTCAGTGCCAGATTAGCCAGCCATGTAGAGCTTATAACATGTGAGGGATGACAAAGAATGTGACCCTCTCAAATGACAGCTATCGGTGGTGGCTCATAACATGTGGTGTCAGCGAACAACAATACTGTTCCCCATTACAGAACATGAAGCAGCAAGTCAGCGTTGCCATTATTCTGACCACGTTTTGAAGTAGTACAGAAATCAATGTTGTCACCTTGCTAGCTGCTCACCCTCTATTCGAAGACTCAGGACATTGGATACCCCAGATTTGATGGGAAAATAACACAAAAATGAATCGGCTGCTTTTTGTTTCTCATCTTCTTATCATTCTTACAGGTAAAGCATATTCTAACCATGCCTGTTGGCTTACTGACTGTTCTTCTGTCGACTATAACATACCTTTGCCAGGATATTTTAGGTGGTAATCTATCCTAAACCAATATTTGAATATCTTACAAATCTAATTCATTCATGGGATATCTACATCAGATAATTTCTCATTGATTCTTGGTCATGCTTTATCCTTTAGTTAACTATAAGATTTAAAATCTTACTTGATGTATATCTTAGCTAAGCTAGTGACTGCTGGATATGCTGGAATAGTTTAAAAGGCATCCCGCATTAGGCTCTGATGATTGACAGGGGCATGTGTGCTCTATCTGTGTTTGACTCCACAAGTCGATTGTTTCGTGAAATACACTGTATATTTGTAGCCAATTTTCATAGATTTACTGTTTTGAATGTCTCAAAACGTCTTTCAAGCTCTCGGGGTACGTTCTTGCGCAAAATAGGTTTCATTTCAAGGGCAGGCAGGCAGGAAAATGAAATGGGATACCGCTCCGGCATGGGTCAAATATGTAGCGGAAATAGCGGGTGTCACGTCTGAAACACTATCTGTATTGACAGAGCTCTCATCTCCATCACCTCCAGCATCCCACGATGATAGTATACCACTGGTCTATAACAGTGTATGATTCAAAGTAATTAAGGAAGGAAGGAATGAGGGAAGGAAGGAGGGAAGCCCTTTAATAATAAATATACTATTTGCACTTACATGAACCACTGTCTATCAGTCTTCTGATGCTGTAAACCCCAAACTGTACCATGCGAGCCATACACCAAGCTGTCTCTGTGTTCCTTGGAGGTTCTGCCTGGGGCTCTGATGATGAGACCCGTCTGGTGAAAACCCTGTTCACTGGCTACAACAAGGTGGTGCGTCCTGTCGCTCACTTCAAGGACCCAGTGGTGGTTACAGTTGGCCTGCAGCTCATTCAACTCATCAGTGTGGTAATAAAGATATCACACCATCCCAAATCAATCAATATTTATCATGCAATTCACATCACTGTCAAACACTATGTAGAAACTCAAATCAATTCTCTTTCTCTGCAGGATGAGGTCAACCAGATTGTTAACAGCAATGTTCGACTGAAACAGGTTTGTTTCTGCCATTTCCTGTATCAACATGGCAATATAAATATGAGATGAAAGTATTTTTCTTTCTGGCTATTTTGTAAGAGAGTAATGGTAAGGAAGTTGTAAGTATGGATAATTAATAGAAGGAATTCCAGAATTATTTCTGAACATACAGTGAACAATCCCTATAAACCGTTGATTTATATACATTTTAAAGAAACTGTAACAAAACATTATCTGGAAAAAGTCCATGTTGAAATGATCCCCTCTTTGTCAATTTCATCTGAATCAGACTTCATTTCATGAACTTCAAATAGTCTATCTGAAATGTTCTTTGTATGCTCTTTGTACCTTGTACTGTCATTTTACAGCAATGGAAGGACGTGAACTTGCAATGGAATCCTGAGGATTATGGTGGAATCAAAAAGATAAGAGTGCCCTCCACTGACATTTGGCGCCCTGACCTCGTTCTCTATAACAAGTAAGATTCAGGCCATATTTGCATCAAATGTCTTTCTTTTTTACCATTCTCTCACTGTGATAAAATGTCACCAGACAGACTGGATGTCATGATGTTTCCCATCTTCCCCTGTGCATAGTGGGTAAGAGCTCACATAGCATCGGGCTAAATCTGGCTTCTATATCACAGGTTCCCCCCACACCATATGCCTGCGTCTGACACACTGCTGTTTCTCCCTGACAACCAGCTCCTATGCTACAGCAACCTGTACCAGTCTCAGCTCTGGTTGGTTGGCCTGTGTGGATGCTGGGATGGCAGGGCCATGCCAAGCCCCAGGCAGGGACGTCCCTCTGTGTTAACATTATCTCCCGTGCTGATGCCCGTGTTTGTGTGTGCCCACAGTGCTGATGGTGACTTTGCCATCGTTCACGAGACCAAAGTGCTGCTGGAACACACTGGCATGATCACGTGGAACCCCCCTGCCATCTTCAAGAGCTACTGTGAGATCATCGTGCTGCACTTCCCCTTCGACCTGCAGAACTGCAGCATGAAGCTGGGTACCTGGACCTATGATGGCAACTTGGTTGTCGTCAATCCCGTAATAATCATCATCACTATTTTGTCATATTTCTCTAATTGATCCCCTGTGTATCTCCTGTGATACAGCTGTGTATACACATACAGCCCAGTGCCGATTTGACATATTGTTCTAAGTCCCATTACAAAACACCCCACGTCCTAAAACCTTCCAATAAGGTTGTGCCGTTTCTGGTCAGTTGCTTCCTTATTACATTTTGATTACCTGTCTCCACCAGGACAGCGATCGTCCTGACCTGAGTAACTTCATGGAGAGTGGAGAGTGGGTGATGAAGGACTACCGCAGCTGGAAACACTGGGTGTACTATGCCTGCTGCCCAGACACGCCCTACTTGGACATCACCTACCACTTCCTGATGCTGCGGCTGCCCCTCTACTTCATCGTCAACGTCATCATCCCCTGCATGCTCTTCTCATTCCTCACTGGCCTCGTCTTCTATCTGCCCACTGACTCTGGTTGGTGTTGCATCACTTCAATCATTTCAGTTCGAAATCCCTTTTATTTTTCAAGTGGCTGAAGATGAACTGAAATATATGTTGTCATCATAGCCGCGACATTGATCGTTTACGTTGTGGTTGTGAAGTACCTGTATCAGCTGGTACAACTACATGCTTGTCCTCCTAACTGTCTCTTGGCTTCAGAAGTTCCTAGTAGCTACATTAGCTGTACCAGTGATGTGTCTCGGCGAGCATCTGGCCCTGTTCCCAGTGTTGAGGCCTGCCTCATTACCCAGAGACCCTGTGTGCTGCCATGTCTGTGAGCAGGCCTTTCCTTTCATGTATAATACATCTCTGGCTGCCTAACTCGGATGGGGCTGCTGCTACAGTATGATACTGTGGAGGGGCTGAGATGCAAAATGGTTTACTGATTTGACTGAACAGCAAAAACAACACATAGTTCACATTCTACTGTAGAATCTCTGTGAATAAGTTTTGGGCACACACCCCAGCAGACGTGTGAAGAATAGCAGGAAATTGGCTTCTGGTTGTAAAGGTGTTCAACTAAAAATAACACATACTAGGAATTATATTGTGTCTGTTTGCTTACCTGAGGTTGTTTGTGTGTAAGCCTATGTGTAAGGAAGGCTACATGGGATGGGACAAATTAAACAACTAATTTCTTTGCTCCTGCTTGTAGCTATGGTATAGGCAATATTGTTCAGGCTCCAACTCACAGTTCATTTGTTAAGAGCAGAATTCCTACCTATCTAGTGGAGGACTGAAAGAGAGGTTGGAGGAGCTCAATTGGACCAAGCCTATAAGAGTTGTGACAGAGGCTGCTCCTCCCTGTGGTCAGAATGAGTTAGTGCCCTAAAGGGTGTGATGCCACTGACAGTCTCTAGCTATCAGTCTCTCTCTGAAGCTGCAGTGTGCAGCGATGCAGAAGATCAATTATCATAATGATCACTTCACTCACTTCACACCCTCTTGTAATTAATCTGAGAGAAGGGGACCAACCAGAGGGGGGATTAGCTCCCCAAGTCCTGAGACCAAATGACTATTTATTGATTTTTTTTTTTTCATTTTTCAATTAAATTGTAACGGGTGTCACAGTTGAGTTGCACTGGAGCAATGTTGTGACTGTAGTATTTGCTTTACCCATTCTTACCTCGTTATTAACTGCTCTCACAGTGTTCAACAACAGTTAGATGTTATGAAGCTCAGTTGTCTCCCTATGAGCATGTGTTCAGTCTGTCATGAGCCTGGGTTCTCCACTGAACTGTTCAAAGCTGTCTGCGCGCTGTATGAATGACTGATTTAGTATGTGACAATTATAATTGTGAAAATGATAACCTTATGTCACAACGGAACATAGTTTGCATTCATCGCAAGCTCCAATTGTGCCTTTCTTCATAGATGAATGCTTCTGTACGCGCCTGCTTTTGCAGACCTGAGTTTTGTGAACGTGTGTGTCCTCAGGTGAGAAGATGACTCTGAGTATCTCTGTCCTGCTGTCTCTGACTGTGTTCCTGCTGGTCATCGTTGAGCTCATCCCCTCCACATCCAGTGCTGTGCCGCTCATCGGGAAGTACATGCTCTTCACCATGGTTTTCGTCATTGCCTCCATCATCATCACTGTCATCGTCATCAACACCCACCACCGTTCCCCCAGCACTCACACCATGTCCCCCTGGGTTCGCAAGGTGGGAACAGCTGGTACATTTCTAACTATTCGTTTTTTGAAATCTAAAAAAACATATGAAGGGTCTTAGAGTTAAGTTAAATGTCTGCACTCGCTACTGTAAGTCGCTCTGGATCAGAGCGTCTGCTAAATGGCTCAAATGTAAATGTTAAGTTTGAATAGCATGGTGCTTTGCTAACAATGACATTTGGGTTCATTTGCAATGTAAATGACATGACACAGACAAAGGATGACTTGTGCATTCCGATTTGTGAATCTTATGAGTGTGTGAGAGTGTAGAAATGTATCTATTTTTAAGCATACAGTATTCACAAATTGTTCATGAAACAACATGGCAGACACACTGGTATCAAGTCTTCATAATAGTACCAACAAAAAAGTACCCTCCCCAGTACTGCCATCTAGTGACAGAATATAGATGACTGAAGTTGTTTACTGTATAACTGTATAGTTGACTGTATTTTCTGATTTGACCATGATATTGTTAAATTGAGGAGCCAGATAAGTGTCTGAATTTGGCACATTGTAGGTATTTTACCTGTCCTCAGTATAACTTCTGTTCTTATTTTTTCTTCGCAGATTTTCATTGACACCATTCCCAACCTCATGTTTTTCTCAACAATGAAACGTCCGGCAAAGGAGAAACAGGATAAAAACATCTATGGTGCTGACTTTGACATCTCAGACATCTCAGGCAAGCCCACCCCTACTGCAGTCACCTACCAGTCCCCCATCACCAAGAACCCCGACGTACGCAGTGCTATTGAGGGGGTGAAGTACATCGCTGAGACCATGAAATCTGATGAGGAGTCCAACAGTGTAAGACTCTGGAGTTCATTTCCATCCTTGCCACAGATTTCTCCTTAAAGTATCCGTTTACGTGTTTCTAATTGCTCTCCTCTTTTCCCAGGCTGCTGAAGAGTGGAAGTTTGTGGCCATGGTGCTGGATCACATTCTGCTGTGTGTGTTCATGGGGGTGTGTATCATTGGCACACTGGGGGTGTTCGCAGGCCGTCTCATTGAGCTGAGCATGACGCCCTAGAGGTCTGCGGTGTGTCATGTATAGTGCCAGACGTTTTAATTGACCAGACCAGGAAAAACCTCTGGGCCTAAGTGACTCTAAAAGTCAAATATTGCTGTGTGTAGACTTGCTTGCTGCTGTTTTTGACCCTCCTGTTAACAGTATAAACATGCATTATTATTGGGTGGTTTGCAATTTGTCACACCCTGATCTGTTTCACCTGTCTTTGTGATTGTCTCCACCCCCTCCAGGTGTCGTCCATCTTCCCCATTATCCCCTGTTCTCTGTTTGTCTGTTGCCTGTTTGCTTTCTTTTGTCAAGCTCACCAGCAGTTTTCCTTCTGCTCCTGTCGCTCGATTGTTCCTGTTTCCTAGTTGACCATTCTGTCTGCCCCTGACCCTGCCTGCTGTCCTGTATCTTTGCCCCACCTATCTGGATTACTTACCTCTGCCGGCCCTTGACCTGCCTTTTGCATGCCCCTGTTCTATTAATAAACTGTTGTTACTTCGACTTTGTCTGGGTCTTACCTGAAACATACAATTAGCTCAGATTGCTGGGTGCATGCATGTTTATCCATATTTTCACTAATGTGTGTTAATTTTCGAGCAGTTGAGCCACATTCTAATCAAGTTTATTGTAATCAAGGTATTTGTTCTAGTTCCTCAATGCATTTTTTTATATGTTTTCATGAATCTATAATTCAGTATTTAATAAATAAAGTCCATACTTGACCCTGGTAGTCAATTTTCTATATCTGTATACTAAGTTGGATTTTGTGCATACTTTGGATAAAAGAAAAATCCTTATTGACAAGTGAAAGAACAATCCACGCTAGCGAAAATGCAATAGCATCTCAACAGTACTGCTGCATGTGAAACATTGTGGAACGTTGAGGTCTGAATACTACAAAAGACTGAATTTTGACCACGTGATAGGCCCATGTGCAACATTCGGCTAAATCGTTTCCCCCCCGGTCCCCCCATGTAGTCTAATGTGATTGGTGAAGTAGTTTGCTGTCAGAACAAGAAGGAAATTGCGGGGTGTTGTGACATAGAGAGAGAGATACCGGTAAGTTGTCTTGTATTTTTTTACAGTCACTTGTCAACGGGTCTAAATAGCACCCCGTATATTGGCATTTGGCAAACTAGCGTGTCATGTTTTCACCTATTTATAAATAGCGCACGTACTAACTGGCTAGAGTTAGGTGAATTGGCTAGCTAGCTAACGTTAGGTTATTTAGTTAGCCAACCCTCTCGAACTCCATGCCTTGATTATCTGTAGGTACTGGTAGCTAGCTACGTTAGTTGTCTTTTTAAAGAATGGCGCTCTATTTTTCATCAAGCTAATAGCGATGCTAGCCATTATTTTTATTTTTTTTACCATACATACATTAGCTCAGATTGCTGGGTGCATGCATGTTTATCCATGTTTTCACTAACGTATTATAGAACAGTTGATATGTATTTTTAAAAAATGTGTAAGTGATACGTTGTATCTAGCATTTTACGTTGTGAGAAGGATACATCGCTACAAAGTAGCTACTGTTATAGACTGTTTACGAGTTTATGCTTAACGTTGACGTTACATCTAGAAACCCCGGTAAATGGTGGTTATACCTTGGCGTCAGGACTCAACTTCGTGAGTCTGTTGGGACATTCAGTGGGCTGAAAGGTTCACCTATGTAACTACCATGTATAAATGGTTCAAATCGAAATCTAATAAAATGTTGTTTGTCACATGTGCCGAATACAACAGTGCTAACTAAGTTACGAGCCCTTTTCCAACGATGCAGTTTTAGAGACGCCAAATTGAAATTGTAGTTTGACTGTTCTCCAAGTATTTTAGATTTTCAGTAACTGGTAGTGACACCAGCAACACCATCAGCGTGGCCAGGCATGAGAGCTGATATCTGAGGATTTAAACCACCAGCGCCACAATGGAGGTCCCTGCCATCAGTAACAACCTCAACCTTTCAAATGGGGACTTGGATCCCTCGGACACCCCTCCCACCATGTCCATTGACAAGCTCTTCCCAGCACTCCTGGAGTGCTTTGGGATCATCTTGTGTGGCTATATTGCTGGTCGAGCGAACATCATCACATCCACACAGGCCAAAGGATTGGGGAACTTTGTGTCCAAGTTTGCCCTCCCAGCATTGCTCTTTAAGAACATGGTACTCTTGGACTTTGGGAATGTCATCTGGCCATTTTTGTGGAGTATTCTCATCGCCAAGGTGTCTGTGTTTTTCATTGTGTGTGTGATTACACTACTGGTTGCCAGTCCTGACACTCGCTTCAGCAAAGCTGGCCTATTCTCCATCTTTGCTACTCAAAGCAATGACTTTGCTTTGGGATACCCGATTGGTGAGTCTTTCCATCCGTTCAGTTTCAGTCCTTTTAAAATTGATAGCCTCCTGGCAGAACCCCAGAACAAAGGAAATATGTATTTATGTCATACTTTAAAATCTTGTTGGTTTGTGACAAAAAGTTTGATTCACTCTGCTCTCCTCCCTAAAAGGGAACTTCCTGAACTGTACCTTTCTTCACAGTTGAGGCCTTGTACAAGAACACACACCCAGAGTATCTACAGTACATTTACCTGGTAGCACCAGTGTCCCTCATGCTTCTCAACCCCATTGGGTTTGCCTTCTGTGAGATCCAGAAGTGGAGGGATCAGAGAGACCGGCAGCAGAGCAAACTCCAGATAGTGGGTGTGGTCATCCTGCAGGTTCTGAAGAACCCCATGGTCTTCATGGTTGTTATTGGCATTATCTTCCACTTCATCCTGGATCAGAAGATCCCTGCTTTCATGGAGCAGTTTGTGGACGGCCTGGCCAACTCTTTTGGAGGAGCAGCTCTGTTCTACTTGGGCCTCTCCATGGTGGGCCAGTTGGGGAAGCTCACCAGGTCCACGGTTGTAGCCCTTATCCTGCTCATCACAGCAAAACTGTGAGTGTTTACAGGGATTTATGATGGATTGTTTTGAGTTTAAGAATGTTAAGTTAGATTATTACACATGTAGGCTTCTATTATTTAATATTCATAATAGCCTACAGTTCATACACATTCATACTGCACTTAAACACACTGTAGACATAGTGTCAGGACATGAGACCACATCTCCTTGTAATTAAGTGTTATGTGTTCTGTGTACTGTTATTGACTCAGAGCTAACTGTGGATTCGTATTGGTCTGCTACACACCAGGCAACCTCGGCACATGACTACCATTTTTGTTTTGTGTAATACAAGCATTCTTGAATACTGGCACCCATCCACGTTTCAGTATTTTTGACCTTGAAACCTTTATTTATTCTCATGCAATCTTGAAGGGGGAATCTGCATTTCAAACGATAACAAAGCGGAAACCCCGCCACTGTTTTGGTAAAGGGCTGAGGGCTGTCTAGACTGTCTCAAAATGGGCAGCCTACAGAGAACAAGAGAAAATAAACCGTCCTAAATGAAAAGCTGCTCTCTGTGTTTTACTAGCATCGTGATGCCTTGAAGACGTTAAACTGAGGCGACATTATAGGAGGAAGTAAGCCTCAAGTCCATGACAATGGAGTAGGCTAAAGCACAAACAGATCTGGGACCAGGCTACGAGCCAGACCCTTGAAAATATAGTCTCTTCCTTCTTACCTGACGATTCCTTGTGAATGAATCAGGCATTTATCTTGTAACATTTTGCAACTGCAACATTACAATGAAACCTAACAGCGTGTTTGATCTTCCGGAGGTTGGTGATGCCGTTAATCTGTCGAGAGACGGTGGAGCTGCTGGACGCTGACAACACCAGCTCTAGTCTCGAACACTCCAGTCTCTCCAACTATGCCTTCCTCTATGGAGTCTTCCCTAGTGCCCCCAGTGTGGCCATCTATGCTGCTCACTATAACATGGAGCTACAAGTTGTAAGTCATCTACTCTCTCCTATATGGATAGAAGTGTATGTCATATGAAGACATGGACAGTGTCACATGTTTGTGTATTGTTTTCTAACAGGTTACCTCAGGGATGGTAATAAGCACGTTTCTCTCAGCTCCCATTATGTATGTTTCTGCTTGGTTGCTGACAATACCATGGATGGACCCTAAGCCATTGATGGATTCTCTGCAGAATGTCAGCTTTAATGTCAGCATCATCAGCTTAGTTGCACTGGTGAGTTTTCCCCCTGCCTCCCATCATTATCAAAGATCGATCATTGACTGTAATCTTTACTTTTCAACTGGCTTTGTGCTGGTTATTTATTTGATTTCAGGCAGGGTGGTCGGACTTCAGGAAAGTATAACCTACAAGCAGGTGTTGATTGTACTAAAGCTTATTTTCACATTATCCCATTCATATTGTGTTATTTGGGGGCAGTTGGGGGGGACAGTAGTTATCAGGTGATACTGTTAGATGATACTGTCTAGACTCGGCTACGTTGATTCAGTATTGAGAATGGAATCAATGATAATGAAAAGCTTAGAGCAGGAAGTCTATGAACAGTAGAGGGTGGAGATATGACTTGCAACCAGGCAGTTCAAAGTCATCAGCAGGATGTCTGTCTGGTGCCAATGATATGATACTTGAGGCTTACTTCCTCCTATAATGTTGCCCCAGTTTAACTTCAAGGCAACACGACACTAGTAAAACACAGAGCAGCTTTTTGTTTAGGACAGTTTATTTTCTCTTGTTCTCTCTAGGCTGCCCATTTCTTGACAGTCTAGACTGGTCATATGACCTTTCTTATAACCTGTGATGTAGTTTCACTGAATGTTACTGCTCTCGAATGCATGTGGTATTTATTGGGACCTGAGATGATGAAATTGCCATTGCCGTTTACATAAGTATGCTATCCTTTTCTGTATGGTATGTGTAGACAAGCATATCTAATGCTGAGATCTCTTATCTCTTTGTTACAGGCTTGGACAGTTACTGTCATGTTCCTGAGTAAGAAATTTAAGAGACTACCTCACATGTTCACCGTCAACCTGTTCTTGGCACAGGCAAGGCTTGCCTTTTGAATATCTGTTAGTTTTCACAAAAACATCCATCCCATATGCATATTGTATCAGTATGTCCATTGAATAATGTTGTACATATCATATTGTCCATAGTACTAAGCCAAATTAGCAATATCACTGTCTAAATGTCGCTTTAGGATTGCGCGCTGCTGTCTATTGACGTTTTGCCTCTCCGTGCGTCCAGATTCTAGCTTGTGTTAGCATGATCATGTGGAACTTTGTCGTGAGACAAGACCGCTTCATTGGACACGTGTTGACATTCACACTGTTGTACGGCTCACTGTACAGTACTTATGTATGGCCAGGTATGTCTGTCACACACACACACACAACTGTCAACATTTTATAATACCACCCTTTTCTCTTATAGTATGATTTTGTGTTGGTATGTTAACATACTGGGATTTAAAAAAAAATGTGAATGGTGAGGTGTTTAGCAATGATTCTCTCACCATAGAGTCCATGTTGCTTTGTTTTAGGTCTGATAGCACTTTCCCTTGTGTTGATGAAGAGAGGTGGTGAGCTGAAGGTTGCGCCAGGCTTCCTGGTGATTGCAGGCTGGGGGTGAGTCATGAGCTTTCCACTGAATAATTGAATTATTGGAAACCAAGGGACCTTTTTTGTTGAATCTGTTGCTCAAACACAGTTCGTATGTGATGTCAACAGAGTCCCAGCCCTTGTGGCAGCAGTGCTCCTCGTAACTGGGGAGAGGATGCCCGACACCATCGATTCGGCTTTCTTTTATGGAAGACCGCAGGTGAGACCCGACTGGGGAAAGAAGACGGCACCTCTCATAGAACATGACCTCATCATCCTGACCTTCTCTTTGTGTCTTCTGCAGATCATCTGCACCTCCGTTGTGCTTGCCTTCAGCATAGTGCTGGGCGGGTGCTCTTTGGTGGGCCTCCGTCGAGGCACGTGGGACTCAATGTACCATGTCCTGGAGAGAGACTCTATGCTAGGCACTATTGAGGATCTGAGGCTCCCGACTGACCCAGATACCCAAACTATCCCAGATATCCGTGACATGTTTGAGCCAACCGGAACTGGAAGCATCAACATAGGTATATGTTAGCTGGATTTATGTCATGTCTATAATAGTAGTTATCAAGTATATGATACGGAGTACATTTTTTCTTATGGGCTATTGTGTGTAGATTGACGAGGAACATTTTTATTTAATCAATTTTAGAGAGGTTGTAACGTAACAAAATGTGGAAAAAGGAAGGTGTCTGAATACTTTCCGAATGCACTGTAAATACAAAAGTATGTGGACACCCCTTCAAATGAGAAGATTTGGCTATTTCATCCACACCCGTTGCTGACAGGTGTATAAAATCGAGCACACACCCATGCGATCTCTATAGACAAACATTGGCAGTAGAATGGCCTTACTGAAGAGCTCGGTGACTTTCAACGTGGCATCGTTATAGGATGCCACCTTTCCAACAAGTCTGTTAGTCAAATTTCTGCCCTGCTAGAGCTGCTCCGGTCAACTGTAAGTGCTGTTATTGTGAAGTGGAAACGTCTAGGAGCAACAACGGCTCAGCAGCGAAGGGGTAGGCCACACAATCTCACAGAACGGGACCAGCACTCGGCGCATAAAAATTGTCTGTCCAACGTCAGCACAAGAACTGTTCGTCGGGAGCTTCATTAAATGGGTTTCCGTGGCCAAGCTGCTGCACACAAGCCTACGATCATCTTGCGCAATGCCAAGTGTTGGCTGGAGTGATGTAAATCTCGCCACCATTGGACTCTGGATCAGTGGAAATACTTTCTCTGGAGTGATTAATCACGCTTCACCATCTGGCAGTCCGACGGACGAATCTGGTTTGCGGATGCCAGGAGAACACTACAATAGTGCCAGCTTGAAAGTTTGGTGGAGGAATAATGGAGGAATAATGGTCTGTTATTCATGGTTCGGGCAAGGCCCCTTAGTTCCAGTGAAGGGAAATCTTAACGCTACAGCATACAATGACATTCTAGACGATTCTGTGCTTCCAACTTTGTGGCAACAGTTTGGGGATGGCCCTTTCCTGTTTCAGTATGACAATGCTCCCGTGTGCACAAAGCGAGGTCCATACAGAAATGATTTGTTGTGATCGGTGTGGAAGAACTTGACTGGCCTGCACAGAGCCCTGACCTCAACCCCATCGAACATCTTTGGGATGAATTGGAACGCAGACTGTGAGCCAGGCCTAATCGCCCAACAGCAGTGCCTGACCTCACTAATGCTCTAAGTCCCCGCAGCAATGTGGCGGCTTGTGGGGCGGCAGGTAGCCTAGTGGTTAGAGCGTTGGGCCAGTAACCGAAAGGTTGCTGGATCGAATCCTCGAGCTGACAAGGTACAAATCTGTCGTTCTGCCCCTGAACAAGGCAGTTACCCGGTAGGCCGTCATTGTAAATAAGAATTTGTTCTTAACTGACTTGCCTAGTTAAATAAAGGTTAAATTATTTAAAAAATGTTCCAACATCTAGTGGAAAGCCTTCTCCGAAGAGTGGAGGCTGTTACAGCAGCAAACGGGGCACCAACTCCATGATTTTGGAATGAGTTGTTTGACGAGCAGGTGTCCACATACTTTGGGTAATGCAGTGTATCAGTCACTAACAGTGTGTCTGCTCTGTGTCTGCTCTGTGGTCTCCTTCAGGTCCGTGTGAGACTGGCTGTGAGTCGCCAGGCTGTCTACTGGCCCAGGAAGAGCAGCAGGTGGCTGACAGACAGGTGGCCCGCCATGTGCTCTTATGCCTGCTACTGATCGTCAGCCTACTAGCTGTGAGTGACTGACTCACTATTACAGAATGACGCTGAGACTGTTACTAAACCCTATTATACTGTACTTTACTGACCTCTAATTTTCTTTACTGTAATGTGCTGTCCAATTTTGTGAAACAGAGGTCTTTGATTGGTTTAGATTTGGACTGACAAAATGTCAACTACTTTTTGACGTCCATGGACATCCGGTGTCCGTCTGTGCTCAGTGGTTGAGGACACTGGTTACAGTAAATGGAAAGCGAGGGGCCTCGTGGATGGGTGTCAGTAAGAGCCGGGAGAGGTGACATTAACCCAATGAGTCCCACCGCCATGCCGACACGATTTGGACTTCTAACCCCTTTTAAACATTGGGGGTTTGAACTACAGACTTCTTGGTTGTATCATTTGGATTCATCCATTAATCTGTGATTTAAAAAACAAAATGTAGAGTCCGAATGGTTTCAGATACAAATTTCTTAAAAGCTATTTATGAAAAGCTGAGGCTCACGCACACACGCACATATTTTACTCTATAACACTCAAGCTACACAAGAGTTGTCAGAAGGAATGGGGTTCTTCTAGAAGATCATAGAAAATCCAAGGACAGTGTCTGTAATACTGTAATAAGCTCACATAGTTGCTGTCACAAACTCCAATCTCCACACAGTTGTCACTGACTAGTTTGATATTCATTTCCCACTAAACAAACAAACAATAAATTCATTTTTTTATCAGGTTTTTGCTTTGCCGGACCTTTTAACTGTTTTTTTTAACCTTTTATTTAACTAGGCAAGTCGGTTAACAAATTCTTATTTCCAATGACGGCCTAACCTGGACAACGCTGGGCCAATTGTGCTCCGCCATATGATACTCCCAATCACGGCCGGTTGTGATACAGCCTGGAATCGAACCAGGGTCTGTAGTAACACCTCTAGCACTGAGATGCAGTGCCTTCGACCGCTGCGCCACTCGGGAGCCCTTTATTGACGTGTTTCTTTAAAACTCATGAATGTAACTGTTTATCATTGTTTTGTGTTCTACTTGTTATCCTGAAAATGAAAAGGTAAATACTTAATTTTGAGGCTAAATATAATGCAGATAAATGAAAAGCCCCCCCCCCCCCCCCCCCCCCCCCCCCCCAAATTCAGGGGTCTCGGGACTGATAGGGTTAACTGGAGAGAAAAGAAAGGTAGCCAAGGAGAAAGGCTGGGTGGGAGAGAGGGAAGGGTTGTTCAGACTGTTTTCATAATTATCAGCTGAACAGTATGCCAGTGGAAGGGAGGGCAGTACAGGAGCCCCAACTGTGGTTTGTGACTACTATCATTTCCCATTTTAGCTCATTTAATTGCAGTCACTCTGTTACTGATTTTTTTTTTATTCTATTTTGGATTTCATAACAGAATGACACGTTTAAATCCCATAAATCATTAACAAAATTGTTATCAGTAAAAACACTATAATTGGTAGGTTTACCTTTTACTTGTTACTTCAGTGAATTTTCATTATCCTCCCTCATGAGGGAGAGAGATTTGAATATATCTTAAAGATATGTTTTTTTTTTATATACAAAATGAGAAGACAAGGCAATATTTCACAAAATTAAATGTAAATGTTGATATTAGTTGGTAAGGGTCTTAAAGGGATAGTTCACCCAAATTCCAAAATGACATTGGTTTCCTTACCCTGTATGCACTAAGCAGTCTATGGGCAAGCTATGACATCAATCCCTGCATTGGTTTAGTTTCCCTGGCACTGTTTCCACATTCTAACGTTTTAGCATTTGTGGCACAAATCCATTCAAGTCATGGGACTGATATTAGCATTTTTTTGCACATGTTCAGAACATCTATAAGTGACTTTGTTAAGCTTCACAATCATTTGTAGATACTTTCGGGTGATTTGGACATAATGCGTGAAACATGTAATATCGGTACCATGACTTGTATGTGATTAGTGCCACGTGGAAACAGTACCAGAGCAACTTAACCAAAGCATGGATGGCTTTCATACCTTGTCCATAGACTGCTTACAGGGTAAGGAAACCAATGTGTAAATTTGGGTAAACTTTCCTGTTAACTTCAACATTGTGTTTTGGTGTTTTTCTAATACCTTTTTTAAGGTTTGACCAGAAATCAAAGCCTTCGCTTATTCCTAATTTTAGGATGAATGATTGGAAAATGTATATGCCTTCATTTCTCAAAAATATCCTCTTAGCTTTCGTTTTGACACCAAATTTGTGGTGCTCCTATGAACTTCACATGTTGGCGCTCATGGGTCCTTTTACATGGAAATGACCTTGTGCGACAGAGCCTGTATGTTGAGTTTTTTTTTTTTACGGCTGTCCTTCAATTTTGGGCAAGTGTGACAATCCCTGTTTCAATCTCTCTCCCCTGTTCTAGAACCTGTCCAGCTGTCTGTGGTGGCTCTTTAGTCGAGTTCCTGGGAGACTTTACTTAGAGCTGCAGTTCTTCTGTGCTGTGGTCAACTATGGACAGGTACCGTATATATAGGTCTCCATAGGGATTTGGATTTGGAGCCACCGAATTTACTCAATGGTGGTGGTGTTTACATATGTGTTTTGCTGTTCTCAGGGCTTCATCTCGTTCGGGCTTTTTGGGCTGGACAAACATTTGATAATACTGCCATTTAAAAAGAAGTAAGAGGCTCAATGACATGCATTTCATATGATCGAGTAGTGAGCTGTGTATTGAATAAGAAGCCTTGAGAATATATATATTTTTTTTTTGACCTGTGCCCAGGATATCCTGTCTGTGGCATAGAAGGAAGCCAGAGGAGCAGCCTCAACTGGTTGTATCTGATGACATCATGATGACCTGCACTCAGTTCATCAGATACCACAAAGAGCAGTGTGTCCGGGACATTGTCCAGCAGAAGAGGTGAGGGGTCAATTAGTCAACGAACAGGGCTGCTCAGGGATTCAATAGACCCTCTGCTTTTACTGTGTACCCGCTGTGTATTTCCTAAAACGGCTCACAGTATATATGAAACCTCCCACATTATGCAGTAATTCACAACTTTGCTTACGATTGGACAGTCTGACACAGTTTGTGTAACTGCATTATACCCATTGATCATCACTAATATGAATACATTTTTTTTGCATGAGTTTTGGTACATGGGTTGTGTTGAGCACTTCTCTTGCGTTTGTTTCAGTGTGCCATCCTAGCTACAGTTCCTATAGAAAGTATTCACACCCTTTACTTTTCCCACATTTTGTTTTGTTACAGCCTGAATGTAAAATGGATTATATTGAGAGTTTTTTTTGTCACTGGCCTACACCCAAGAATGTCAAGGTGGAATTTTATTTGTTTTATGTCTTAAGTCAATAAGTATTCAACCCCTTTTATGAAAAGCCTAAATAAGTTCAGCAGTGAACATCTGCTTAACAAGTTACATAAGTTGCATGGACTAACTCTGTGTGCAATAATAGTGTTTAACATGATTTTTAAATGACTACCTCACCACTGTACCCCACACATACATACATACAATTATTAAGGTCCCTGTCGAGCAGTGAATTTCAAACAGGTTCAACCACAAAGACCAGGAAGGTTTTCCAATGCCCTGCAAAGAAGGGCACCTATTGGTAAATGTTTGTTTTTTTTAAGCATACATTGAATATCCCTTTGAGCATGGTGAACTACAAAGATGCAGGCGTCCTTCCTAACTCAGTTGCCGGAGAGGAAGAAAACCGCTAAGCAATTTTACCATGAGGCCAATGTTGACTTTAAAACAGTTAGTTTAATGGCTTTGACAGGAGAACTGAGGATGGATCAACAACATTGTAGTTACTCCACAATATTAACCTAATTGACAGTGATAAGAAGGAAGCCTGTAGAGAATAA
Source organism: Oncorhynchus mykiss (assembly GCF_057628025.1). Taxonomy (NCBI): domain Eukaryota; kingdom Metazoa; phylum Chordata; class Actinopteri; order Salmoniformes; family Salmonidae; genus Oncorhynchus; species Oncorhynchus mykiss. The sequence continues at coordinate 61,615,283 of NC_143024.1, read as the reverse complement.
AAAATATTCAAAAACATGCATCCTGTTTGCAACAAGGCACTAAAGTAATACTGTAAAAAATGTGGCAAAGCAATTCACTTTTTTGTCCTGAATACAAAGTGTTATGTCAAAGTGCAATACAACAGATTGCTTAGTACCATTCTCCATATTTTCAAGCATAGTGGTGGCTGCATCATGTTATGGATTTGCTTGTAATCATTAGGGACTCTGGATTTTTTTCAGGATAAAAAACAAACTGAATGGCACTAAGCACATGGCAAAATCCTAGAGGAAAAACTGTTTGTCTGCTTTCCACCAGACACTGGGACATGAATTCCGCTTTCAGCAGGACAATAGCCCAAAACACAAGGCCAAATCTATGCTGGAGTTACTTACAAAGAAGACGGTGAATGTGGCAGAGTTAGTTTTTACTCAAATCTGCTTGAAAATAAATGGCAAGACATGCAAATGGTTGTCTAGGGGGTTTAATACTTATCTAATCTATTTTGTGTCGATCTTGACAGAAAATGACCAAATCAATTTGAATCCCATTTTAATACAACAAAATGTGAAAAGGGTGTGTGAATACTTTCTGAAGGCACTCTATCTGCTCCCTCTCTCTCTCTCTCTCTCTCTCATTCCTCTTGGACCTGTCAGCTGTGGGGAGTGCCTAACTGGCCCGTTGGTGAATCCTTCCTCTGACACACAGGTGTGGGGAGAGGACAGTGGCGGACACTTTTCTTGGCAGTGAGCTAGTAGAGTGGCTGTTGCAGGTGGGTCTGTCACAGGACCGAGGAGAGGCGCTGCTCTATGGGATCCGGCTGCAGCAGGGTGGGGTGCTCCAGCACATCACCCAGGAGTATAGCTTCAAAGATGGCAACCTGCACTACTGCTTCACAGCATAAGGTGGGCCCTGGTTAGGCCCAGTCTCTGTTTTCCAGAGGCACAAGATGAAAAAGAGATCAGCTATCTACCAGACCTGAATCTAGGTCGCTACCTACATAGCACTAGCAGTATTGGTTGACTTGAAGAGTCTGCTGATAATTTTGCTTTTATTGTTTTGTTTTGCACATTGAAATATGCATCATAACAAGCATTGAGCACTTGTTAGTTTTCTTTTAAACTGCCTATTTTTTTTTTTTTTTGTGGGGGGGTTTTGTATGGTACTGTATGCATAACGAGATTTAAGTTGTCAAAGAGGCAGAGGTAATAATGATCGGCCCAAATTACTGATGTCAAATATCTTGCATTATCGTCTCAAGTTATACAGACCAGCTTGTATCCCCTTGATGACACTCATATACCATAAGGCTCAGATTTGTATTTATTTAGTTTGGATGACAAGAATGGTATTTGTCAGGTATTGAAAATGCAAGTCTGTAATGGGCCTCTCGAGTGGTGCAGAGTTCCAATGAACTGCATCACAGTGCTAGAGGCGTCACTACAGACCCGGGTTCGATCTCGGGCTCTATCATAACCGGCCGTGATCGGGAGTCCCATAGGGTGGCGCACAATTGACCCAGCGTTGTCCTGGTTAGGGGAGGGTTTGGCCAGGGGGGCTTTACAAGTAGGCCGTCATTGTAAATAATTTGTTCTTACCTGACTTGTCTAGTTAAATAAAATGCATGTTGCTGTGTATTCTAAATACACTTAATTTGGCCATAATTTATAACTTAAAATAGATATGGCAGCTAGATCTATTTTCATTATATTTGAATAATGTAGACAGAATGGTGTCAAATTTTATGGATGCATAATTTTATTGTTTGAATTCTCTGTCCGTTTGTACATTGTTAGTCACACGCGATATCTCGGACACCATTGGGTGATTTTGACAACTTGATGAATGATGCATCTTGCCATAGAGACCTGGCATTTAAAAAATTACACTAATTGGCCCAAAGGGGGCGCTGTGGTAATCAACTGAGAACTTTGAACAAACATCTCCTGTCCCATAATTTTGTACATGCAGTGCCTTCAGAAAGTATTCAGACCCCTTGATTTTTTTCCCCACATTTTCAGTTACAGCGTTATTCTAAAATGAATTAAATAAAACAATTTCCTCAGCAATCTACACACAGTACCCCATAATGACTAAGTGAAAACAGTTTTTTTTTTTTTTTTTTTTTTTTATGTGTTAAAATTAAACATTTACATAAGTATTTAGACCCTTTGCTATCAGACTTGAAATTGAGCTCAGATGCATCCTGTTTCCATTGTTCATCCTTGAGATGCTTCTACAACTTGATTGTGGAGTCCACCTGTGGTAAATACAATTGATTGGACATGATTTGGAAATACACGCCTGTCTATATAAGGTCCCACAGTTGACAGTGCATGTCAGAGCCAAAACCAAGCCATGAGATTGAAGGAATTGCCCATAGAGCTCCAAGGCAGGATTGTGTCGAGGCACAGATCTGGGGAAGAGTACCAAAAAATGTATGCAGCATTGAAGGTCCCTAAGAACACCTCCATCATTCTTAAATGGAAGAAGTTTGGAACCACAAAGGCACTTCCTAGAGCTGGCCGTCCGGCCAAACTGAGCGATGGGGGAAAAGGGCCTTGGTCAGGGAGGTGACCAAGAACTCGATGGTCACTCTGACAGAGCTCCAGAGTTCCTCTGTGGAGATGGGAGAACCTTCCAGAAGGACAACCGTCTCTGCAGCACTCCAGCAATCAGGTCTTTATGGTAGTGGCCAGACGGAAGTCACTCCTCAGTAAAAGGCACATGACAGACCGCTTGGAGTTTCCCAAAAGGCACCTAAAGGACTCTCAGACCATGAGAAACAAGATTCTCTGGTCTGATGAAACCATGATTGAACTCTTTAGCCTGAATGTCAAGCGTCACGTCTGGAAGAAACCTGCCATCATCCCTACAGTGAAGCATGGTGGTGGCAGCATCACGCTGTGGGGATGTTTTCAGCGGCAGGGACTGGGAGACTAGTCAGGATTGAGGCAAAGATGAACGGAGCAAAGTACAGAGAGATCCTTGATGAAAACCTGCTCCAGGACCACAGACTGGGGTGAAGGTTCACCTTCCAACAGGACAACGACCCTAAGCACACAGCCAAGACAATGCAGGAGTGGCTTCGGGACAAGTCTCTGAATGTCCTTGAGTGGCCCAGCCAGAGCTCCAACTTGAACCAGATCGAACATCTCTGGAGAGACCTGAAAATAGCTGTGCAGCAACGCTCCCCATCCAACCTGACAGAGCTTGAGAGGATCTGCAGAGAAGAATGGGAGAAACTCCCCAAATACAGGTGTTCCAAGCTTGTAGTGTCATACCCAAAAATACTTTAGGCTGTCATCGCTACCATAGGTGCTTCAACAAACTATTGAGTAAGGGGTATGAATACTTAAATATAATTTACATAAGGTTTTTTATTTTTAATGAGTTAGCAAACATTTCTAAACAGCTTTTTCTTTGTCGTGGGGTGTTGACTGTAGATTGATTGAGGTGGAAAGAACTATTTTGTCAATTTTAGAATAAGGCTGTAACGTAACAAAATGTGGAAAAAGTCAAGGGGTCTGAATACTTTCTGAAGGCACTGTTGTATATGCAGCCCCTCATGAGCAACATGTTTCCCATAAGGACCTAAACTCAGCAAAAAAAGAAACGTCCTCTCACTGTCAACTGCGTTTATTTTCAGCAAACTTAACGTGTAAATATTTGTATGAACATAACAAGATTCAAAAACTGAGACATAAAATGAAAAAGTTCCACAGACATGTGACTAACAGAAATGGAATAATGTGTCCCTGAACAAAGGGGGGGTTAAAATCTAAAGTAACAGTCAGTATCTGGTGTGGCCAACAGCTGCATTAAGTACTGCAGTGCATCTCCTCATGGACTGCACAATATTTGCCAGTTCTTGCTGTGAGATGTTACCCCACTCTTCCACCAAGGCACCTGCAAGTTCCAGGACATTTCTGGGGGGGGAATGGCCCTAGCCCTCACCCTCTGATCCAACAGGTCCCAGATGTGCTCAATGGGATTGATTGCCTGCAATGACAATATGATGCTGTGACACACTGCCCTAGACCATGACGGACCCTCCACCTCCAAATCGATCCGGCTCCAGAGTACAGGCCTCGATGTAACGCTCATTCCTTCGATGATAAACGCGAATCCGACCATCACTCCTGGTGAGACAAAACCGCGACTCATCAGTGAAGAGCACTTTTTGCCAGTCCTGTCTGGTCCAGCGACGGTGGGTTTGTGCCCGTAGGCAACGTTGTTGCTGGCGATGTCTGGTGAGGACCTGCCTTACAACAGGCCTACAAGCCCTCAGTTCAGCCTATTGCGGACAGTCTGAGCACTGATGGAGCGATTGTGCATTCCTGGTGTAACTCGGGCAGTTGTTGCCATCCTGTACGCGTCTTGCAGGTGTGATGTTCGAATGTAACGATCCTGTGCATGTGTTGTTACACGTGGTCTGCCACCTCGAGGATGATCAGATGTCTGTTCTGTTTCCCTGTAGCGCTGTCTTGGGTGTCTCACAGTACAGACATTGCAATTTATTGCCCTGGCCACATCTGCAGTCCTCATGCCTCCTTGCAGCATGCCTAAGGCACGTTCGCGCAGATGTGCAGGGACCCTGGGCATCTTTATTTGGGTTTTTTTCAGAGTCAGTAGAAAGGCGTCTTTAGTGTCCTAAGTGTTCATAACTGTGACCTTAATTGCCTACCGTCTGTAAGCCGTTAGTGTCTTAACGACCGTTCCACAGGTGCATGTTCATTAATTGTTTATGGTTCATTGAACAAGCATGGGAAACAGTGTTTAAACCCTTTACAATGAACATCTGTGAAGTTATTTGGATTTTTACGAATTATCTTTGAAAGACAGGGTCCTGAAAAAGGGATGTTTCTTTTTTTGCTGAGTTTATAAGCTCCGCCCATTCAATATTTTTTTTTTATTTCTGCATCATTCATGGGGGGACAACATGTTTACTGATGCCTTGTTAACTTATTTTAATGATTCTAAAAAAATATATATATTGGGTTTTTTAAATACACAACTATAATTCCCATTTGTTTTGGTTTTAGGTTTGTGGAGAGAGTACAATACCGACTGTGCCAGATGAAATGCAATATTCTTTATTGTTGGAGTCATGTTACTTTTTCCTTAATGGGATTGTGCTTATTACTGTTGCTAATAAGGTAATTGAGCCATGTATTCACCTTGTTTGGCATTATGAATGTTTGAATGTTTTTCATGTCACTTGACTAAAAGAGAATGTACGGTATCATGCACTTTGAAGCTAACTAATGCTGCATGTTCTTCTATGATTCCCAGACTGTTTTTTTAACAAATAAACTGCTGTATTGCACCTCTGGCTTATGCGATTCCTTTTATACTGGGTTAAAACAGAACTGATGGATACATGTTGTGGTAAAGTGCGGGTGTGGCTCTTCCTGCAGGGCCTTTCAGGGTGGAACAGGATGCCTGAAGACAATATGACAATGAAAAGATGTCCTGTCTTTTTACTTCAAATAAACCTATACAAATCACTCAGTAAACTGCTCAGTGGTAAAACAAGGCCAAGCTCTTGCCTCCACTACTGTTTCGTATACTAAGTGTATTATTTTGCATAGTGGGACATGCAGGAGTTGGTCTTGAAACAACCATTGGCCATTTTAGATATGAAAGACCGATCTTAATTTTACTGTAAACCAGAGATGACAATTATTTATGATCATGGCCTTATTTCTATCACAGCATAATGGATGACTCATATTCCATTCACCCAGCTAAATGTAACATTGATTGGTTCAGGTTACGACATGACACTCATTTTCCCAATACCCATCATGAGGTTGCTACAACCTAGCTTATGAATGAAAGTTTACAACGTAAGTGCACAGGTCGAGACAAAAAATGTGAGTAATCAAGGTGACAATGACACGTTCAATACAGCCTTGCCCACTATTGCCTGCATCTCACTGATCTAGGGTTTAATCGTTAGTCCAACAGTTGCAAATTAGAGTTTACAGTGCCTTGCGAAAGTATTCGGCCCCCTTGAACTTTGCGACCTTTTGCCACATTTCAGGCTTAAAACATAAAGATATAAAACTGTATTTTTTTGTGAAGAATCAACAACAAGTGGGACACAATCATGAAGTGGAACGACATTTATTGGATATTTCAAACTTTTTTAACAAATCAAAAACGGAAAAATTGGGCGTGCAAAATTATTCAGCCCCCTTAAGTTAATACTTTGTAGAGCCACCTTTTGCTGCGATTACAGCTGTAAGTCGCTTGGGGTATGTCTCTATCAGTTTTGCACATCGAGAGACTGACATTTTTTTCCCATTCTTCCTTGCAAAACAGCTCGAGCTCAGTGAGGTTGGATGGAGAGCATTTGTGAACAGCAGTTTTCAGTTCTTTCCACAGATTCTCGATTGGATTCAGGTCTGGACTTTGACTTGGCCATTTTAACACCTGGATATGTTTATTTTTGAACCATTCCATTGTAGATTTTGCTTTATGTTTTGGATCATTGTCTTGTTGGAAGACAAATCTCCGTCCCAGTCTCAGGTCTTTTGCAGACTCCATCAGGTTTTCTTCCAGAATGGTCCTGTATGGCTCCATCCATCTTCCAATCAATTTTAACCATCTTCCCTGTCCCTGCTGAAGAAAAGCAGGCCCAAACGATGATGCTGCCACCACCATGTTTGACAGTGGGGATGGTGTGTTCAGGGTGATGAGCTGTGTTGCTTTTACACCAAACATAACGTTTTGCATTGTTGCCAAAAAGTTCAATTTTGGTTTCATCTGACCAGAGCACCTTCTTCCACATGTTTGGTGTGTCTCCCAGGTGGCTTGTGGCAAACTTTAAATGACACTTTTTATGGATATCTTTAAGAAATGGCTTTCTTCTTGCCACTCTTCCATAAAGGCCAGATTTGTGCAATAAAGATTGTTGTCCTATGGACAGAGTCTCCCACCTCAGCTGTAGATCTCTGCAGTTCATCCAGAGTGATCATGGGCCTCTTGGCTGCATCTCTGATCAGTCTTCTCCTTGTATGAGCTGAAAGTTTTGAGAGACGGCCAGGTCTTGGTAGATTTGCAGTGGTCTGATACTCCTTCCATTTCAATATTATCGCTTGCACAGTGCTCCTTGGGATGTTTAAAGCTTGGGAAATATTTTTGTATCCAAATCCGGCTTTAAACTTCTTCACAACAGTTTCTCGGACCTGCCTGGTGTGTTCCTTGTTCTTCATGATGCTCTCTGCGCTTTTAACGGACCTCTGAGACTATCACAGTGCAGGTGCATTTATACGGAGACTTGATTACACACAGGTGGATTGTATTTATCATCATTAGTCATTTAGGTCAACATTGGATCATTCAGAGATCCTCACTGAACTTCTGGAGAGAGTTTGCTGCACTGAAAGTAAAGGGGCTGAATAATTTTGCACGCCCAATTTTTCAGTTTTTGATTTGTTAAAAAAGTTTGAAATATCCAATAAATGTCGTTCCACTTCATGATTGTGTCCCACTTGCTGTTGATTCTTCACAAAAAAAAGTTTTATATCTTTGTTTGAAGCCTGAAATGTGGCAAAAGGTTGCAAAGTTCAAGGGGGCCGAATACTTTCGCAAGGCACTGTATATTGGACATACAGTTGAAGTTGGAAGTTTACATACACCTTAGCCAAATACATTGAACTCAGTTTTTCACAATTCCTGACATTTAATCCTAGTAAAAATTCCCTGTCTTAGGTCAGTTAGGATCACCAGGTTATTTTAAGGATGTCAAATGTCAGAATAATAGTAGCGAGAATGATTTATTTCAGCTTTTATTTCTTTCATCAGATTCTCAGTGAGTCAGAAGTTTGCATCAACTCAATTAGTATTTGGTAGCATTGTCTTTAAATTGTTTAACTTGGGTCAAACATTTTGGGTAGCCTTCCACAAGCTTCCCACAATAAGTTGGGTGAATTTTGGCCCATTCCTCCTGAGAGAGCTGGTGTAACTGAGTCAGGTTTGTAGGCCTCCTGTCTCGCACACACTTTTTCAGTTCTGCCCACACATTTTCTATAGGATTGAGGTCAGAGCTTTCTGATGGCCACTCCAATACCTTGACTTTGTTGTCCTTAAGCCATTTTGGGGTCATTGTCCATTTGGAAGACCCATTTGCGACCAAGCTTTAACTGATGTCTTGAGATGTTGCTTCAATATATCCACATCATTTTCCATCCTCATGATACCATCTATTTTGTGAAGTGCACCAGTCCCTCCTGCAGCAAAACACCCCCACAACATGATGCTGCCACCCCCGTGCTCCACTGTTGGGATGGTGTTCTTCGACTTGCAAGCCTCCCCCTTTTTCCTCCAAACATAACAATGGTCATTATGGCCAAACAATTCTATTTTTGTTTAATCAGACCAGAGGACATTTCTCCAAAAAGTACGATCTTTGTCCCAATGTGCAGTTACAAACCGAAGTCTGGCATTTTTTATGGTGGTTTTGGAGCAGTGGCTTCTTCTTTGCTGATTGGCCTTTCAGGTTATGTCGATATAGGACTTGTTTTACTGTGGATATAGATATTTTTGTACCTGTTTCCTCCAGCATCTTCACAGGGTCCTTTGCTGTTGTTCTGGGATTGATTTGCACTTTTCGCACCAAAGTACGTTTAACTCTAGGAGACAGAACGCATATCCTTCCTGAGCGGTATGACGGCTGCATGGTCCCATGGTGTTTGTACTTGCGCACTATTGTTTGTGCAGATGAACATGGTACCTTCAGGCATTTGGAAATTGCTCCCAAGGATGAACCAGACTTGTGGAGGTCTACAATTTGTTTTCTGAGGCATTGGCTTATTTTTTTTAATTTTCCCATGGGGTCAAGCAAAGAAGCACTGAGTTTGAAGGTATGCCTTGAAATACATCCACAGGTACACCTCCGATTGACTCAAATTATGTCAATTAGCCTATCAGAAGCTTCTAAAGTCATGACATTTTCTGGAATTGTCCAAGCTGTTTAAAGGCAGTCAACTTAGTGTATGTAAATGTCTGACCCACTGGAATTGTGATTCAGTGAGTTATAAGTTAAATAATCTGTCTGTAAACAATTGTTGGAAAAAATTACTTGTGTCATGCACAAAGTAGATGTCCTAACCGACTTGCCAAAACTATAGTTTGTTAATAAGAAATTTGTGGAGTGGTTGAAAAACAAGTTTTAATGATTCCAACCTAAGTGTATTTAAACTTTCGACTTCAACTGTATACAGTTATGTTTATCCCATTCCTTTTGCTTCCATTTAAGAAAAGTTTGTCAGTGGAATGAATACACCCCTGATCACATGCAAACACAGTTCACTGTTATAGCAGCCATGCGCATCTATGCGCTCTCTACCTCCCACCTTTTCCCTTGCTTGTGGACTTCCGTACACAACACATCAGCTGTCTGTGATCAGGCAAAATAAAGACAAACCTTCATATCATAACCACTACACACAGCCTACATTGTAGTCACCATGTTAGCTAACGTCATAGTCAACATTGCTACTAGAACTAATGCGTTAGTCGACCCGCTACAATCATGCAGTACATACAGTGTACTGTCAGCAAGCAGTTTAGCAGTTACACCACTTACACTTACCTTGAGTTGGAAAAGTTCCAGTGTTGGATAGCCATAGCCAGCTAGCTAACATGGCATCCCTCTCTGTTTGAGTAGGCTAAACTAGCTAGCTGCATTCGCTGGCTAAGTAAATGAAAATATAGGTAGCTATCTCTCGCTCTCTCTTGCTTGCATCTTCATTTATTAAGAAATGAATTTGTTCAAAACTGTTCAACTATTGTCTTTCTCTCTCTTTGAATCAACTATTCACCAGATGTTATGCACTGCAGTGCTATCTATCTGTAGTTTATGTGTTCGGTACTAGATTGATTCTCTGATCCTTTGATGGGGTGACATGTCAGTTTATGCTGTAAGAGCTCTGATAGGTTGGAGGACGTCCTCCAGAGGTTTTCATAATTACTGTGTAAATCCATGGTAGGGGGTAAGAACCATGAGCCTGCTAGGTTTTTTATTGAAGTCAATGTACCCAAAGGAGAACAGAAACTAGCTATCCTCCGGCTACACCATGGTGCTACCCCACTGAGTGCTGTTGAAACTACTGTAGACCTTTGCAAAACAGTGTTTTAATCAATTATTTGGTGACGTGAATATATTTAGTATAGTTTTTTCTTAATGTTTCACTATTTTTATGACATTCACTGAGGAGATTGGTCCTCCCCTTCCTCATCAGAGGAGCCTCCACTGCTGTAAACACTCATTTCCTCCTGGATTGAGTTAGAAAACAGGTGGCCAACCGAAGTAGGATCTTCAGTACCAGTTGTTTATCAGTTTCTCCATCTCAGCCATCATCTTTTTCTAACTCTCTCATATTCTGCACGATCTTCTTTCCTTTATCCTAAAAATAATACAAATCCAAAATTAAGCCAAATATTCGCTTAAACTTTAAAGAGTTAAGATGTACTGTATAGATTTGGAAAGGTTTTGTACCTTGGTGATATCAATGATGCAGCCACCACCACCACCTGATGTTTGACAAACAGTGGATGTTTGCGATGTGGCTTGCTCTGAAAACAGGGTATCTTCTTCACAGTGTCATCAGGACCATAACCTAGAGAGCTATTCTGCTTTAACTGTTTAATGTCTTTCACAAAGACAAAAGGTTTGAAAATCGACCTATTGGGTGAGAAAGGATCCTTAATTGACATACATTTGCATAAACTTGAGATGGTACAATAACATGACTAGGTAGGGTGTGTGAGCGGTGGCCAGCTCCATACTGTACCTCTCAGGGTCAGGAGTTCCAGTGATGCTGTGCAACCCCCGGCTGTTAGTACGACAGACACCATGCTTCCTGTTGCCATGAAAATCCCCTCCATGTTGATGCCACTCTCCTTGTCCCTTAGGATATCCATCACTGTCTCAGCAGTGTTATGTCCTAAATACTCATATTCATTGTCAATAGTTCGCAAGCTATATGGATTCAAGGCTGTTTCAAATGATCTCCTCAAACTCAATTCTTCTACGCTTGACTCAAACAATGAAACCTAAAGACGTACATAATCTTCATATTTAACCAACTAACCTTTGCTTCTCTCCAGTAGGTTCTGCACTCCGCAGTAACGGCTGCCAGAGGTCTCTATTCTGGCTGTAGTCATGAAAGAGTACGTCTCGGTGAAACTGAACGGGGCCTTCCCATCCCACCAGCCTGGGCTCTTGGCATACTCCCAGGGTGTTCCTTGTCTATCTTGGTTGTTATTGAGTACTGATTGGAGATATTACGATATAAAGGATACAACATTATCAACAACAAAAAACTCTTATTGCTCAGTCTGCAAGTTTTCAAGTTGAGCAAACTCAAACCCTGATAGCTAATAACCTTCCACTCTCTCTGCTGCCCAGTACTTCCCAGACGTCTCAATCATCCAGGCATCAGTCTTGCCTTAGATGAGGAAGCTATTGTGGTAGGCAAAGCCAGACTGGTTCTCCATGCGGTTTCCTCCATGCAATTTCTCAAATACCGGAGCAATACTTAGTTGTAGAATGGCAAACTACAGACAGGCAGTTTGTTTCTTTTGGTTGTGTTTCAGATTATTTTGTGCCCAATAGAAATGAATGGTTAATAATGTATTGTGGCATTTTGAAGTCGCTTTTATTCTAAATAAGAATGGAATATGTTTCTAAACACTTCTACATTAATGTGGATGTAACCATGATTACTGATCATCCTGAATGAATCGTGAATGATGATGAGTCAGAAAGTTACAGATGCAGAAATACCATACCCCCCCCCCCCCCCCACCAAAAAATGCTAACATCCCCTGTTATTGTTTCATGTGTAACTCTGTTGTTGTTGTTTGTGTTGCACTGCTTTGCTTTGTCTTGGTCAGGTCGCAGTTGTAAATGAGAACTTACCTGGTTAAATAAAGGTGAAATAAAAAAATATTGTAATGGTAAAGAGGTTACTGTGTCCTGAGGGTATGATATTCGTCTGTAACTCCCTCACTCATCATTATTCACAATTCATTCAGGATTATTCGTAATCATGGCAGAATCCACATAAATGTAGAGGTGTTCAGAAACATAATCTATTTTTATTTTAAAATAAAAGTGACAATACATTATTTACCATTACTTTCTATTGGGAACAAAATAAACTGAAACACAACCAAAACAAACAGCAAATGCATCCAACAAATGTGTTGTCACAAGCTTGATGTAGTTTTTGGGTGCTATGAATATGGGACCAAATACTAAACTTTTGACTACTTTAATACACATGTAAGTCAATTTGCCCCAATACTTTTGGTCCCCTAAAATTGGGGGACTATGCACAAAAAGTGTTGTAATTTCTAAACGGTTCACCCGATATTTAAGAAAATATCCTCAAATTAAATCTGACAGTCTGTCCTTTATCATTGTATAATTTCAAACCCAAAGTGCTGAAGTACAGAGCCAAAACAACAACAAAAATCACTATCCCAATACTTTTGGAGCTCAGGTGGCAGATATCCACTTGACAAAATCCATGCCAAGGGCCTCCTCGTCCTCGGCACTCTCTTCCCATACTCTTTGCCCCACACAAACAAACACTTGACCATACACTGGACATTGCTTAACTGACAATATAATTTTTACATGTCCCCCCGTTCGTTTTTACTTTCAGTTTATTTTGTTTTTACCAGAATTCACAAGTGCGCAATTAATGAATGTTGTGAACGCTTCAGTGTTGTTTGGAGTACGTCAGAGGTCACGCACATAGCTGATCCGGAAGAAGATTTTAACCACGTTGTTTTGTTTTTGTCAGCGCGAGCTAGCTAACATTTCGCTTTTAATCCCCTAACTAATTGTTCTTCAGCCATTGGGAAGTAATTTGCTAATTGTAAGTGCAATAAAGTTTTTCCATCCTGCATCGAAGTCAAATATATAAAAAGGTGGGTGGCTAAATAGTTGTTCTAGTCCAGCCCTCCTCACTAGTAAGTAATCTATAGTAGCTAGTTTAGCTAGCTAACAGTTGGTTGCAGATGTTCCAGATACATTTTATCTCCATTGTTCCATTTGTGCCTTTACATAGGACTTTTTATTTCGTCTCTCATTATTTCCCCACTGAAAGATATTGTAGCGAACGGAGGCAAACTCTGGTCGCAGGAGTAAAAGGCAAACACCCAACGCATCGCGCCATTTAAACTGGGTTAACCCACTTGTTGGGTATAATAATGTATATTATAAACTGGTTGGTTTGAGCCCTGAATGCTGATTGGGTATGACAAAACACTTACTTTTACTGCTCTAATTATGTTGGTAAACAGTTTTATAATAGTGTAGCAATCCTAGTTAATTATATTTAAGCAATAAGGCACCTCTGGGGTTTGTGGTATATGGCCAATATACCACGGCTAAGGGCTGTGTCCAGGTACTCCGCTTTGCGTGTTGCATAAGAACAGCCCTTAGCCGTGGTATATTGGCCATATACCACACCCCTTCGGGCCTTATTGCTTAAATATAATTAACTAGGATTGCTACACTGCCTCCTCCGAACGCGAACGCATGTCCCGTGCTTCAACCATATATTTTGTCTTGTGTAAAATCACAGCTTTAATGTATCATATAACAGATATAAGCCATTGTCTGGCTTTTGTGTTGTTAAAACCTTTCTCATAGGCTGTTGGTGGGAGATGATCTGTGAAGAATGGTCTCAACTTCATGTATGAAGCTCCACCTGGGGCAGACCAAGGTAACTACATCCATCTTGGTTTTGCATCTTTACATAACTGAATAATACAAATCAAACCATATGACTGCACTCCATCCACCCACACTCTGCAGTCTACTGCGAAGGGGAGCGCAAGGAGGTGGAATGTTTAATAAGAGTCTCTCTCTTGTTCACAGATGCATCGCTAGTTTGGTAAATGTTGTAGACTGAAAGGCATGTGTTAGTTTATTATTGTTCAAAATGTTACATTTTGATATTATTTTACAGGAAGGAGAATCAGAATACAAGTTTGAGTGGCAAAAGACGTCCCCTGGAGGGAAGTAAGTAGCTAATTGTGTTGATCAACATAAATATTCAGATGACTTGAGTCCTATTAGAGGTTACCTTTGCATTTGGGGATACTTTCATATTTTTTAGGTATGCCAAGGATGTCATGGCTTGTAAACTTCTGCGTAAATTAATATTGTGCAGTTTTCCCATTTGTGTTGAATTAACTTATGACATACATATTTATGACAATCTACTGTTACATGTGATTACCCTCATTGCTAGGCTATATATTGTTATATTAACAAAATACATGTGTTGGCATTTGACACTTGGTGGTGCTAAAGTCAAAGGATGATATCTAACTCGGGATAACGATGTGTTTATTTACATTATGGCAGGTGTAGTATATGTGCTTTGCTTGTCGTCGTCGCAGTTTGGGTTGTATGGAAGGTGTTATAAGTGATGGAATGAATGGATTTAAGTCCAGTCTAATGACCTGTGATTCTCCGGTGCGCAATGTGAGCTGCATCATGTGTCACAAATAGGGCCATGTGAATACAGACAGTGTACCCTCTCTTTGGCCTGTCTGGGATCAATGCCAGCACTGCGTCCACAGAGAAAGCAGGTACAAATAACAATCTGACCTACCTGGATGAATAGAGGAAAAAAGTTGACTGGTAATTCCAAATAATAGTTCACAGATGTAGCTAATGGTTTATTTTAAACTAAATGTTATCAAGTTTTTTTTTCTTCATATTTTCATTCTCAACAATAAAATCCTCCTTTTTATTTTTGCACTGACTTTGAAATCATTTGAACAAAGAACTAATGATGCAGCTATTGCAGACAAATTGCAATAATAATGTGTCCCAATAGAATGGGCATTCAGTATTACATTGGATATTTGTGGTAACTCTATACTTGTAGCAGTAGTTGCCATCACTCCTGGTGTCCTGTAGACTTCCAGAGTGGAGCTGGTTCTGACTCCTACAATCAGGAAGTGAAGTAGTAAAGTAATGTTTACAGAGGGAGAGTCCTGCGCATGGAGTTGATGGTGGAGGGCGATAATGGAGACCCTCCTGTGCTGGGAGAAAAATGCATTTATTGTGTATTCTGATTCCCCTAACCACTGCTTTGGGAGAATGATATTGTATGATTTGCTCAGCCTGAAGATGAGTGAGTTGATTTGGTGTCCCTTTCTATTAACAAAGCCGGCCCTGTATTCCCCACTGTGGAAGCAGTGGCGGATGTGGACAGGCGTCAATGGGACTTTGAGGCTGTGATTTGTGTTAACAGGTCCGTCGATGCACCCCTCCGAGTTAATGGCAGAGATGCGAAACAGTGGGTTTGCCCTGAAGAAATGTGTCCTTGGAAGAAATTCTACTGTTTGTGATCCATCGCAGGTAATCTTCTGTTCTTCTTCCCCGCATGAAGAAAAAGACAACAATATCCATGGCAGATCCCCGGTCTAAATGTGATTGCTGCAAAATGGCCAATTATCAGAGTAAACCACAGAGCTCTTCCAGTCGCTGCAAGTTTAGTCAATTGGGCAGATGTGATGAGACTAACTGCTAAAATTATAGGAGTGTTGCAACACCAGATGTAGCAGTATATAGTTTAACCCCCCCCCCAATAATCTCCCCTCAAACAGAAATCAACAGAGGTTATTCTGCTCTTACTTGCTTCACTTCTAACCATTTGTGACGTCTTTATTCATGTTTTGTTAGCGTTTGATGCATGCTTTTTAAAATGTTCATTGTTTGATTTATTATGAATTGTTTTTATGCTGTAGGAGTACGTTGTCAATGAAGAAGAGGAGGATCCTGAGGTTGAATTCCTGAAGTCGTTGACCACTAAACAGAAAGAGAAGCTCCTCAGGTAGGAGAGCACCACCATTCATACGTTTAGTTGTTTTGAATATAATATGCTTATTGTAAAATAAGACAAAAGATGATTCTTGCAAAAAAAAATAAACATGAACTACTAATATGACAAATTGTTTTCATTTTAAAGGAAACTTGATCGTCTACAAAAGAAGAGTGAAGGAAATCAGAAGAAGGACCGTGATAGTAGTGACAGCTCCAGTGAAAGTAGTAGCAGTGACTGACTGACAGCTCCAGTGAAAGTAGCAGCAGTGACTGACTGACAGCTCCAGTGAAAGTAGCAGCAGTGACTGACTGACAGCTCCAGTGAAAGTAGCAGCAGTGACTGACTGACAGCTCCAGTGAAAGTAGAAGCAGTGACTGACTGACAGCTCCAGTGAAAGTAGCAGCTGTGACTGACTGACAGCTCCAGTGAAAGTAGCAGCAGTGACTGACTGACAGCTTCAGTGAAAGTAGCAGCAGTGACTAAGAGTCAGAAGAGAAAGAAGAAAGGCAAGAGAAAGGACTCCTGTCGTGATGACAACACTGAGAGTGATGGATGAGTCTAGAGTAAGACCAGGCCCAACCTCCAGACAGAAACATCACAAAGATGATACCAGAGAGGAGAAAGAAACAGTAGAGATGAGACACGACAGCAGGGAAAGGCAGAGAACCAGCAGCAGCTCCCAGCCTGACCCAGACAGAAGCAGAAGGAGAGGGATATAAAGACAAGGTTCCTAGATGGAGGGAGGGAGAGAGGGGGGAGGCAGAGGGAGGAGCAGGAGCAGAGGGAGGGAGAATGAGAAAAGAGCCAGAGGGAGAGCTGAGAGAAAGCACTGAACTGTGAGAGTGGACAATCTTACAAAGTGGGCCAGTGATACCATTTTATTTTACTGATGTAAACATTTTTGACACGTTTTGACGATTTTATGATGCTATTGTTAATATGTACATTTTTCTTGGTGGGCCCACTTATTAAACAAACACATAGAAACCAAGTTTTAGTAACACCATGTTTTGGTGTTGCATGCTAGTTGGCTGCTACGGTCAAATGAGTGCAGGGGTGTATTCATTATGCCGATTATGTTGCAAAATGTTGAGCAGAAGCAAACTGAATGAAACCGGGAGGGGCCTACCTGAATTTGACCAATAGAAACTGTTCAAAATGTTCCATTTTGCTACTGTTAGGACTAGTGATTACACCCCTGCTCCTCAAATAGTTCTTATTTTCATCCACTAGAGGGCAGCAGTAGACCTAAAATAACTTGAACCACAGAAATATTTTTCATTTGTCAGATTATTGAACAAATGCATGTCTTGCATGCACTTTTATTGATGGTTGTCACTTTAGTCCAGAAAACCCTCTTCAGAATTCTAATAAAAAATATTATTTGCAACTCGAATTTTAAAAATAGTGAACTGTGCTCACATGGTTGTGACTGTTCTTCATTACATGTGTTACAAGTCTAGCTTAATTATGTAGGCTTGTTTCAAAGTGGTCTTCTGGAAGTGGCCTAAACGGGAGCATGGTTGACTAATGACAATCAATCTATGATTGTTCATTATGCGATGCATAAGATTAGGCCTGCGTAAGTGATTAGTGTGGAGACATCAAGTTTGTTTCAAATATTTAATACTGAATACTTAATTCAGACTCGAGATCAATGCATGAAACTTTCCTCTTTCTGCAAAACCCAGTGCATGTTTTACGCAACATTGCGCGCCTATCGGCCTTTAGAGATTGATTACTTGTTGCATACTTGCATGACATTATCATCATGATGGACGAAACAGAAGAAACGATGAGGTCGAGTTCCTATTTGTTTTGGAGACATATATTTTATGGCAAAGAAATAACAACTCCTGCGTCGATATGATTTGTTAAGAATTCCTGATCAGGAAAATGAATTTCTTACATGTTTCATTTTATTTCAGTCGCTTCAAATGTGTATGTTCTGTATAGACAGACCATGTAACCTTTTGCAATGATGCCCCGAGGTGTGCACCTACATACTGTAGACCTATGCCAATTTGTTTGATTAATTGTTATTTTATCATTATCACGATACAAGTATTTTTTTGTGACCTTCCATAGTGAGCGATGACATTTTTTTTTAAATCCTGGAGACAAGAGGAGAGTCGCCCGAGGCCTTGAGCAGTGAGATGTTTTCCCGTGTCCCGTAAAGTCGCACTGGTTCTCTTTGATCTCTCTTTTATTGTGGCTTGAAAACAAAGATGACTTCTGCCTAATGCTCAGCGAGAGGGCATTTCATGGAAAAGTAACAAAGCGATAAATGGCAGCACTTTACTGTCCGCAATCCCAAGCGTCTCTCTTCCCGAAGCATTTTGACTCACCTTAACTCGTGTTGAATTTAACGCCCTTTTGTAGCCATAAAATAGCAAACTATGCTCATGAATTAATAGCTTAATACTTATTTCCGTGGTTATGAAAATGGATCGAATTTCAAATTCACTAAAGTGTAATGAAAATACATTTGCCCACAAGAAAACTGTAATTTACTTAGTGTGCCTATGCGGCAAAATAACAAACATTTTTTTTCTGAAGAAAAAAAAAGAACATAAAATCAGTGCAAATAAACCACAATACACTTAACTGAAGGTTGTATTAATTTATCATGAATGTTCAGTTATATAATAATAGCCTATTGAATAGGCCTGTTTTATTTTGCCTGTAGACTTCATTTAAAAGTTCACATTTTTATTAAATGCCAAATATAGGCTATAATACGTTGTCTTTTCTAAGCTGTTTATTTTTAAACTCGAATTCGTGGTTAATAGAAAAATTTACATTTTATTTTTTTATCGTTATTTTCGTGATCTCAAAGCCAGCCACACAAAAGGAAATGAAAATAATTTCTCTATTGGTCAATTGAACTTCCTCTTCAGAAAGAGGTTATCTAGATGAGATGCCTGTCCCTAACATATTCCCAGGCCTGGGCTCACGCTGTAATTATTCCCCGGGTTTTTCTTTGAGATCGGACGCTGCACTGGGTAAGCACAAAGAAGTCAGAGAGCATCCTTGAACCCTTTCAATACGGGGCCACTGATATTCAAATAACATGCAGGAACCATTTGACTGCGCCGCGACAAGAGCATTTCAATTTCATCATTTGCATATGGCTTTTTACCCCTTTTCCTTTTCAAAAGTTTAGAAACAGTTCCCATAACATCAAATCAAGTGTAGAGTTTCAAGGAAAGCTTAGAGATGCTTTATCCTTATTCTTGGACTGCCATCTTTCCGTTTGACATGCAAATTAAAGCAGTTAATTTGGACAATTAAAATAAATATTCAGGGGGCCTTTGTCATCAAAACCCCCTGGAAGCCCCCAGATAAAGTAAAGCTGAACAAATGATGTCTCGGAGATTAATTAGATATTTGATAAGACACGAATCCCTAATCGCAAATACAAGACACATGGGGTTGCGATGTGCTCCAAGTCATAATTAATACCATTTAACAAGATTTTCATTTGGGCATGAAATGTCTTTTCCGGGGCATTAACTATTGATTTATTCCTCAGAGAGAATGCACGTCAATGTGCGATTGCCTATATCAGCAATGTATGATTGATTTTATGTAAAGGAACACTCTTGCCTATCTACATTTTACGTTTGGCAATCGTTCATTTTTACCATTTATACCATCACATAAAATACCTTGGTTCATAATTTATTTTCATTTCGCATAATGAAAACAAGTATGGGACCCAATACAGTGAAACATTCCCATCACACGAATGCTGCCTCAGATTTTAGATCGTTTTAATTATGACAAAATGAAAGTCTTATACGTGTGACTTTATACAAGTAAACATTTATATATTTTTTTAGCAAAGAAATGAAATGGTTAACTGAATTTAAAAAGCTGTGTACATACATATCCACAAAGTGCGTTGAAAGTAAACTCCCTGAATTTCAGGATCCCAAACACGAATAAAACAATCATAATTTACATTTACATGAAAATAACACATTGTTTGTTGTCAATATGTACAATATGATGGCGACTCACATGGGCCAACCAAGTTCATTTGGGTTAGCTCGCCCCTTTTAAGCACTGATCGTAAAAAGTACCCCGCGGTTCATTTTTAAGTTGACAGCTAGTTATGTCATTTTCACATAATAATAGAATAATTCTGCTTTTCGTTTGATGGTGAATAACGAGTTGAACATAATCAATATGGTGTTAAGTTTGAATTATTTTTTTGTTTTCAAATGCTTTGCGTAAAATCGTATTTTCCTCCAATACTATCTCTCAAACCCAGACCCGTTTTAATACATGTACCAGTTTTGATAACCTACTGGTCATTTGCTTTATAAAGTTAGTTTCAAGGTCATTCAAATAACAGCCATTCAGTGCTCGTCATGAGGAGATGGATCCTTGATTCTGGGGTTTACCCCGTCTAAAATTAGTTCTGGGGACTCGGACCTGGGGGTCTCCAGGTTACTGGTGTCGGTGTCACTGTCGCTTCCCTTTTTGCCTTCACCACCACCGGCAGTGTGGGTTTTAATGTGCTTGCTCAAATGGTCGCTCCTCATAAAGCGCTTGTTGCATACTGGGCAAGCAAACCTTTTCTCGCCGGTGTGGGTACGGAGGTGTCTCTGAAGTTCATCTGATCTTGTAAATCTTTTGCCACAAAAAAGCCAATTGCAGACAAATGGCCGCTCGCCAGTATGCCATCTCAAATGGGCTTTAAGGTGAGAGGTTTTGCCATACACCTTACCGCAGCCTGGAATGTGACAGCTGTGAAGTCCTTTCCTCCGGAGGCTGGCCCCTGCAGGCCCCAGCCGCTCAGCCTCCTGACAGTTCGGACAGTCGCACGTGGCTCTGCCAGAGTACCTCCTGGATGACCTTGAGGAACCAGAACTGGAACCTGAAATCATAGCGTTGGCGGCAGAGGCGTCCGTGTATGTTGGAATGACTGTTTTGAATCCCTCTTGTGTTAACAGGTGTTGGCTGGTTGATAGAAGATGCGATGCCGTGGGACTTATACCGGTTGAGCTGAATGCCGAGTGTGTCAAAGTGGAGAAGTCAGGGTTATAGCCACTGAGCTGAGAGTGTATGGCTTGGGGGGTCCCGGAATGCAGGGAGGTCTGCAGCGAGCTTGCAGGGTTTTGGACCTCGAGCCATGAGCCAGGGTTGGTATGAACGTCCCACCACGCGGACGCCCCATTAGTAACATCGCCCGAGATGGTTGAATGGAAACCAGACTTGTACCACGACTCATACGGATGTGCCATCCCTACCCTCGGGTACAAGGTTTCTGCTGATGTGTGGACTTTGGAAATGAAGGCTGATTGCCCAGACTCTTGAGACGAAATGCTTGCTGAGTTGGAAAACAGACTGCTGTACTCTGTGGAAAACGCAGATGTGGTCGGGGAGGTCGAGGCTAAGCAGAACGCGCTGTTGCCTGTGCCAGTAGTTGATGTTAGTCCGGTCGATCCGCGGCTTGTTGCTACAGTGAATCCAGGGAGACTGGATCCCAAGTTGCAACTAGAGGAGGATCTTTTCCAAGGATGAAATCCGCCTTTTGAAAAAGCACTGGAATCAGGTAGAGTGGTAAGGGGACTGGTATTGCCAATTTTGTTACAAGTAGCAGCCAGCATAGCTAGAGGTGTAGTTCCAAATCGTGGTTCTTCCTGCAGAGAGATAAAACACTGTACTTTAGAACATTGCAAGCAACATTTACCATTTTCTTTCTGTAAATAAGATGCATGCATTTGCTAGAAGTATAATTTGCGTCTGCCTATGTGGTCGTCCAACCGTTCGGTTGTTGTGCTTGTTTGGATAGCAATTAGTGCATAGGCGGCACAATTATTTACCGTATTGGATTCAAACATACATTTAGTGAAAATGTTAATTCATAATGAATGTATCGAAATGTGAACTAAATATCCACCGAACCTAATAAACAGACACAATCATGGAGGAAATACAGTAATGTCACTCAGTAGAGAGTTTACTGCAGGTCTCGAAAGTTTGCGCATGTGGCTAGCCTATTATGAAAGTTGGCAAAAACAAAAATTATTTTGATTGAGGAAAATTACAACATCTAAACAAGCACTTTCAATACCTACAGTAACAACAAAGCTCAACGATAAGAGAACAATGACCGAAAAGTAGCCTATACAATTTAGTAAGTGTGAAAGTATAAAGCCTACTTCACACATGAAAACCAATATATTTTTTGTCGGCTTACCCCAAGTATAGACGTAGCCATATCCAGGGTCTTTGCTATGTTGAATTGGTCACAATTCTGCAATAGTGTACTTTTCCAATTCGACTCAGACACTTTGCTTTTCCGTAGTCACACGATTTCACTCTTGGCTCGGAGCTCCTACACTACCTAGTTGTAGAGAGCGCGTTCTTTGAAGTACAGCTGGCAAGAGCAAGCAGCCAATCTAAGCGCTGGATTCTTGGCAAGAGGACGACGTCAGCCAATGAGAGATTCGACCAAGGACAGAAACGCTAAAGCTTCATGTCAATCAATAACTCTTGTGCGGATTTGACTGTCAAGCAAGGTACGATTTGGTATTTTTATACATGTTATGTATTCTCCCATCAAGGCTCAATGTGCTCTTTATTGTAGAATCGAGATCATTTTGGTTTAAGCTAGTTCTCTGCAAGAGGTAAGAATTTTATATGATTTATTTAGAGGTATTTTGTTTATGTTGCATTTCAGAAAGCTTTCTGACCAATTGTTATTTTTTTCAACTGCAGGTTCTTTGTTTCTCTAGGCCTATATAGACATAATTGTAAAATATAATGTTCGGATGTATAGCTGCCTCTGCTTTTATCCCTCGTGGAGTCCCAAATTGTTTTATGTTTCATGTCATAACATGAGGGGATTGGTGATTATTTAAAAAAATATATATATTTACGAATTGCGGTGCCTTCATATTTTTTTTAAACTAAGGATGTCATGCACTTTCAGGAATGGAAACGTCTTCATAGGCGCAGGGCATGTGCTTGCTTACACCATCCATGAAGTTAAGCAGAAGTTCCCATGCACTCACCAGGGGGCCAGAAGTGCAATAAACGGACCCATTATCAATAAACAATGGCTGACTAAAGTGAAGACGCTTACAATACAAGGTATGTCATACAACAGGTGAATTATCTTAAAAGTTTCCATAGGCTCAAGCGGTGTTGCCATGTGTGCGTTTAAGAGGCTATTGGGGACTTGTTTTTAATCTGTGTGTGTGCGCGCGTGTGTGCGTGGAGTGCGCTCGCGCCCGTCCCCCTGCCTGTCTGTGCCAATTTACGCGCGTGTGTTGAGGCTGTACAGTGGGGCTTTTCGGTTAATTAAAAAGTGACAATTAACTCGATGAGTGGTTGGTGTTCTAAGTGCTACAGCCTGGAAACTAAAAATATTTGAAAAATATTGTAGTCATAATATTCACGAGATGTTGTTTCCCTCATGTCAGCCTGGCGAATGCATTTCATTCAACGATGCAGGCTGATTTAATATGGCACAATGAAACCATAGAGCATTCCACACTAAAGATTTAGGCCAACTGAATTATAACGTTTGGAGATACAATTGAACCATTGAAAAAACATGTGGAGCGCATCAACATTAACTTTTTCTTTCGCCAAATTACTATATATTGTTTTCTTCCTCTGGAATTTATAAAGATCACAATGCAATATATGTCAACGTGTTTCACAGCTTGTAAAACATTTAGGGGTAATGACATAATGTAACAATGGCCTGCTTTGGTGTGACTCTTCATCCCTTAAAAAGGTAAAGCAATTTTCCATAGAAAGGCTTCGCCAAAAGCTGTGTATTACAGTATTCAAAACGAGCGAATAATGCACCATTATTGAGCTTGAATGCTGCCAGTCAACCAAGCGCAATTTGTTCAAAGGCTTCCTCTGCTTTAATTCCCCACCTTTTGAGCGGCGAATATAAAACAATTTCATCAAATCCAACGAACGGAGCCAAGAAAAGTGCTTCATTTTTGCAATCATTGCAATTTTAGTGGTGTGCTATTAGCACTATTAAATGTCGATTGTGCATTAACAAATTTGATTGCAATGCCAAAGTGTCTCGAACAGCGAGAGTGTGTGAGCGTGTAATCATTATTTTATATTTGTCTTTTCTTTAAAAAAAAAAATACAGTTCTAAATGTTTTGTAGTGTAATGCACCTTTGGTTAAAATGAGGACCGTGTCATTCATTGTTGATTTGTATTGTTTTATTTTGCTATGTATAATGGTATTCTGGTATTATCTGTCTCTTCGTGTTTTATTTATATTTAATGGTTCGAAAATAAAGATAAAGGATTTATCAATGAACAAGGCGAAGATAAGGCCCTCGATGGAGTGCTCGTTTTTAATTAGTGTTTATCCCCACATTATTCAACATCTAACTAATTGATGAAACACTTCTGGAAATAAAATAAGTAAGGAAATGTATAACGAACAAAAACTTTAGTAACAAAAGAACACGAAAACAATTAGGATTAGATTATCTTTCAAAATGACAGGTGTTGGTTCACATATGATTGCCTATACTCATTTTCAATTGTGTTGACTTTTTAGTCTTTTTGAATGCCATTGTAAATTGGAATTTCATCATGTGGGCCTACCATAATAACAATGTGATAGCCTGCGTAATAGTTGGTAGTAGGCCTACCCAATGCCAGCATCCTTGACGAAATATTGTCATTAAAAATATTTGAACAGTGTCATTCAAGTGGGAATTTGGAGTTGAATCTCGCATGCAGGACTCCACCCGAGAGCACTTTTCTGTGGCAATTAGGAGCCTATTACAAGTCATTAGATTGATCAATGTACCTTAAACAATGAGAATGATTTATTTGGTAGAACAAAACGCTGTGCATCTATTGTGGTGAGGCTAAGTGACGGTGCATCCATCAAGGCGTTCAACGACAAAAGATAAATGATTAATACAAACCTATTCATTTAAACTCTTGATACAAAAGGCCTTTGACTTGCTTCAAATCAAGATTATTAGAGGCTCGTTTTCTGCATGTTAAACGACTCAGGGTGCTGGATTAGACCAAATTTTCTGGTTGGTCCCTGCAGGGATTAATTTGCTTTGGTTTTGAGGAAAGTTTATTTGTGGACAATTAACTAACTAATCGGTTTAATCTCATGGTCGAGAGTGGCGAAGGTCCACAGGCCTACACCTGTTTCTGTCCAAGAGGGGAAACAATTTAGGGGCAATGATGCCATGCTTCAATTCTAAGTAGTTTTATATGTTAATTGATGTCATTATCTGAAAACAGGTGTATGATAGTCTACTAAATCCGACAGAAATGTTAAATCAACTCGGCCTAGCCTACATGCTTGTTTGGGTCATGGTGATTGGTAGCCTCTAAGATAGAAAACAATATTTTATCATAAACTCGCGTTTTTTGTATATTGTAAAATCTATAACACATCTCTTTCTATACGATTTGTAGACTAACGCACGAGATCATCGACGTGAGTCTATTTTGCGTGTGCAAAGACTTGCATGCCATGCTGTTTTCCATTAATTGTCAATGTACAGTATTCAACCTGTTTCTCAACCGTGTCTGCCCGGCTCTTGCACAGTAAGTATTGTTGGACACCTTTTACATTTTGCATCCGATGTTTGTGATTTTTCTGGTTGTCAAGGGAGTAAAAAAACAAACAAATGCGGGAAGACTTGTATTCACTATATAATGGTGCATAACAGGAAGATATAGAATCATATTCCTGTTCAGTATGAAATATAATTTTATTGGGGAGGGAGATAAACCAAAGCGACAAACCAGTCTGTTGCAAGGAGTAGCCTAGAAGATTCACCTTCAGGGGCAGAATGGAACCAGAAATCGGCCCTGACATGTCAAACACACCAGCCCATTTTTTTCCTTGAGGTCCCCACAAAATGGACTAGCACATCTGGTATTTGCCCGAAATGCCAGATGGCCGCTCTGCCCCTGTTCGCCTTGTTAAAGGCACTATAGTCCCACAGCTGCTTACTTGCACTGATTTAACCCTCCCTGATAAGAGGTGCAGACTAACCAGCACTCCCTGCCACTGTCATATTGTGCGTGAGGGACTGTCATTTTGGTTACATGCCTGACACTTGGATAGGCTCCTGTAATAACTCCTAAAGTTACCGATATTGGCTTGTACATATGTTGTCTATGTTCTGTGGTGAAGCTTGGCTCAGCTCACAAGTACAGTAGGCCTAACATTAACAAGTGTCTGCTAAATTTAGAAACATGGGTCAGCTACCAGTGTCATCTTTCATTTCAGTCAGACGCATGTCCTAGTTTAAGGATGAGGCGTTAGCCAGTGTGAGTGAGGTCGACTGAACTTGCTATTAGCTAGACCGCTATTAGCTTCTTTTACAGAGCTTACATTACCAGCAATATATGGGTTTTTTTCACTCTAAGTTGTGAGTAGATTTAGTAGGCAGTGAAAACTGAAGAAAAGGACATGGCTCCCAAGAAGGTGTGTTTTGTGTATACTATAGTAGCTCAGGCCAAAGCTGAATGTGTAGCCTCGATTTACATAACGCCACGAGGTCTGACTCGCTATGGACATTGACACATTGTTTTTATTAGCAGAAGGGAGGTGATGGACAGCAGCCACCACCACTGATTGGACGGTTTGGGACTTCTTTGAAAATAGGAATCGTCGGATTGCCCAATGTAGGGTATGTCTATAGTCGTTACATGTAAACTGGAAATATACATTTGACTGCTTAACAACATGGCCTATGCATTTTTAAGTACAGTACTAAATGTATTCATATGGCTCCCATCAGCCAGTGTAAAGGTATTCTGGTCATTCATTGACTAGTTCATTACAGGCCACACGCCATTAGGCTTTTACTAGACTAGTGGACACAGGTCATGGAGTGCACGCATTTCACTGTACACGTGAACCTAAAGGTCGCAAACCCTGCACCAGTAATTTTATTTGCCTAATGTCATTCAATAATTCCGAATATTGACTCACTCTTAAACGTAAAAGATTAGAACAAACAGACACAAAATTCTTTGGATTGATACATGGGAAGTATAAGATCCAACTCCGATAAAGACATACAACAAACGATACCATGGTGTATAATCCGAAAGCCTACCAAGCAGCAACAGCTCTCACACTATGGTCTTCTGCTATTTCCTGTCATTTACACTGTACAGGGATCAGGATGGTAGCATGAGTGTTCTTTGGAGATCATTTCTCCCGTATGAAATAATAGCAGGCATGTGGCTTCAACATGATCACTGTCCTCACCCTGCTCCCCACCCTGCCTAGCCCCCACTGCTGTTGACCTGGCCTCATGCACTGTGACGGGCTGATGAATAGCACCATGAGAGCTGATTGAAGTGACATGTTTTTTGTCCACCACTGTAGGCAGAATAACAAATGTAAATCTAAAGCCGATTGTGTATTTCTGAGGGTGATCTAAAACATCCTTGGAATATATGATAACGGAACAATCCTGCGATTATAAGATGAATCCATGCTGTATCACAGCAATATCCGGGCAATTCCTGTCCTGTCGGTTTTGGAGTCTAAACCAACCAATCCTTGAAATGTGGAGCGCACCAGGTGAGGGGATAAAGATAGAAACGTCCAGGATTATATTTAACTGCCTTGCCATTATTACACTTGCATTCATTGAGTAGTCAGTGCAACCTGAAGCACTCTTGAGGTGCTTGTGCTGTGGAACAGAAATCGCTCAGTGAGCACGACATGGGGCTATGTTTGGCTGTACCCGTTCAACAGCTCAGATCTGTCAGGAACGTAATTGTCCCCTGGATTCCAAGCACAATTGATCTATTATGGGATTATCTGACCTTGTAATTGGGCTTAGTGTTTCACAATCAGGCCATTTATGATTCTGAAGATCAAATGTTCAATATATTAGATTGACTTCTTTGTCATAGTGGAGAATGAAATGGTCTCTCTGCCTTGCAGGCTTTGCTGAGGTCTTTGAATAAACCAACATCATACTCTCAACCCATCAGGATCCACCAACAGTTTCTGGGATGCGTTGACCTCTGTGCTGTTTTTATTTCTAGGAAGTCAACCTTTTTCAACGTACTGACAAAGAGTCAAGCTGCAGCTGAGAATTTCCCCTTCTGCACCATTGACCCAAATGAAAGCAGAGTGCCCATTCCAGATGAGCGCTACGATTTCCTGTGCCAATTCCACAAGCCTGTCAGGTATGGGGTCTCACTGTTCACGTATTATTCACACTTCAGACTTGGGATCTCTGCCAAATATGTATAGGCCACTGCAAGTATACACTACAGCGACGTGAGAAGATACAGAAATGTTGTTGACATTGAGTTGCCAGTCCTTTACCATACATATGATAACTGCAGTTTTTCATGTTATTTATTATTATTTTTTAAGTAAGAAGCCATAGCATTTATGTGTCAGTAGCTGGCTATCATATGTCATTATGAGCGAGGTTAGACCAGCCTATTGGTTTAATGTGAGAAAGTCATGAATCACAGCACTGAACCAATGTCTCTCTGTCTCCGGGGTTGACGGTAGTGCAATATAACATGTTCAGCACTGAGCAATGTGAAACGTTTCATTATGACTCTGCTATGACTTTTCCATGAGCAGTATGACACACACACCATCACCCTTTAGTCATAGCTCTTGTGTCTCCAACCATACATTCCAGAGTATAGGTGCCTGATGATGAAATCAAGGCATGGTACCACTACCTCTGTTGTTGTAGTAGAAGTATAATTGCGAGGTGTAGAACCAGTCTTAGTGTACAGGGTTCTGCTGGGTTTTATTCTCATGTATCCACATTGAGTGGGAAGGCTCATAGAGCCGAGGCTCAAGGGCTACCACTTACTCTGACAGATAACTAATACCCAGTAGCCAGAGAGAGGGAAAAAAACATATTATTTTTATGTATGTTGTGTATTTTTCATAGAAATCTTAGAAACTGTTTGACCACCAAGAATCTACCCTGGTAGTGTTGATCCATATCCAAAAACGTAAGAAAGACTGATTCACAAGCTGTGGGCTTGTCTCTGTATTTTATTATATTAGACTTTAGACATTAGCTGACTTATATAACCCCTGTTTCCTTTCCACTGCCTGTTCTGCAGCAAGGTGCCGGCCTTCCTGAACGTGGTAGACATAGCAGGACTGGTGAAGGGAGCTCACGCTGGCCAGGGTCTGGGCAACGCCTTCCTGTCCCACATCAGTGCCTGCGATGGCATCTTCCACATGACACGTGAGTCCAACCTGTCAGACTATAGCACACTGCATATTACTTTGTAAAATGACCCGCTTTTCATCTGGTTAAAGAGAAGAATTACTGAAAATGTATTTCATACCTCCCTGTAGTATGTTGTTGACAGAGCTTTTCTACCGAGGCCTATATTGTTCTGTCTGCTTGGTTCCAAGATAAACACAAAATTCAGGGATAGTGCAGGTGAAGCCAGACCCAAAACTCACATTCCTATAAAGAGTTTTTCCCTGAATTGGAATCGGAGGAAAGGGAATGAAAGGAGCCGTGTCTGGTTTGGGAGACTCACTGCACACAATCGGTAGCATGCTCTGAGGTTGGGAAATACAACTTGACTCAGAGGGATGTCTTTAGTGGCTTCCTGTGACCACAGATTATTGTAACTTGATCCCGAAATGTCACAGTTGATTATGGTTGAGCACAAGAACTGTAAGTAGCCTATATGGCAAAAATACAGTAAGGTTAAAGGTACAATGCAGCCGTTTTCATCTCAATATCAAATCATTTCTGGGTAACAATTAATTTACTTACTGTGATTGTTTTCAACTAAAATGGTCAAAAATAAACAAAAATAGCTTCTCAGCAAAGAGCAATTTCTCAAGCAAGAATTTAGCTAGGATTGTAAAATAAAAACTAGCTGTTATTGGCAGAGAGGTTTGGAACTCTATTTCTTATTGGTCGATTAACTAATTTACCGCCTGGAGATGTCACCAGAGGGGTATCCTGCGAAGCAAACATTTTCTAAAGCTAACCAGCTTCAGTTAGCATCACATTCCAGCTCAGGATTCATCCGAACTACAGTACGTACTACAATGGTGGATATTGCTTGTCCGCCTGCCGCTAACCCTGGGAGGCTTGTAGCTGTGCGTGCATGTCGCTGTTCGAACACCGAACTCTTCATTGAGACATTGTTGAAACCGTCAACCCATGGGCAAGTCAGTGCCACATTTTCACTTGTGCCAAAATCAAAATGAAGGAAAATGTATCTTGCAAATTCAGCAGGCTGTGGTGTGAAATAGGCTTTTAGAAGTGCCATCTTTATTTTATTACTTATAGTTAATGCCATCTTTGATGTGCTTATCAATACATGAGCTACTTTCATCCCACTCCTATCGATAAAATAATGTTATTAAGTCATGCAAAAGTTTTACATTTCAAATGCATTTTGCCATTGCTAAATAATGTGTTAGAAAATAGTAAAATACCTAACACACAAAAAAACATTTGATTAATAAAATATTGAATCAGCCGTCTTCCTCAAAGGAAGGGGATGATGACGCAATCTTTGCAAGAGGGAGGGAATCTGATTTCATTGGTCCTCAACTCGCGGCTCAGTCATTTCATTTAGGGTGAGGGGAGTTAGCTGTGAGTTAGCCTGCCCCGGAGCAGGTTAGTTCTGAAGGATTCATTGCCATAGAAATTTAGCTGACTAAAAGGTGAGCGCCACTTTCGTATGACTGGTTATCCCGAGTTGAACTCAGAGTTGACCAAAGTTACCTCGCTAACTCCTCAAACCAGGTATGTAGGATACCCCTTAGGCAGGCCAAAACAGACTGAAATGGCAGGCTGTCTTTTCAACCAGCTCTTACACTAAAAGGGCATTATCATCATTTTCACATTTTCACAGTATTATTCTAACCTCATAGTGTGGAAATATACACTGACTATACCAAACATTAGAAACAACTGTTGAGCTTGGAAAAACCCAGCAGCGCTGCAGTTCTAGACACAAACCGGTGCGCCTGGCATACCCCGTTCAAAGGCACTTAAATCTTTTGTCTTGCCCATTCACCCTCTGAATGGCACACGTACCCAATCCATGTCTCAATTGTCTCAAGGCTTAAAAATCCTTCTTTAACCTGTCTCCTCCCTGTCCTCTACATTTATTGAAGTGGATTTAACAAGGGACATCAATAAGGAATCATAGCTCACCTGAATTCACCTGGTCAATCGACAGTATGTAATGGAAAGAGGTGTTCTTAATGTTTTGTTTACTCCAGTGTATATAAAACACAGTAAAATCACATTTTTGATTGCACTGGGCCTTTAATATTTTATTTCTGTGTTTTATATGACATATCCTATAAATGATATGAAATCAATGCAATACCAGCCTGCATCACACTAAATATATTGATACATTGCTGAGTTTTCCCTCATTTTTGTGCAGATAAATGGCTTTTTAGGGTTAGTTGGCGCTGTTCAGTGAAAGCTGAAAGGTCATTCTGTAATACAGGTACAATTCAGCATTGTTGCTTTCGGTTTATCATGCCCACTAACAGCCTTTTGTATTCTCAGTAAATACACAGATGTGAGTGCATTCGCAAAACAACCCCCACAAAATACTTCTCACTTGTCTAGGTCAACGCCTGAAGTTCTTTTGTGCCTTCGACATCGTCTTTGTCTTACATAATTAACGTGTTACACGCTAGAATAATTTAAATTGCTGCTACAAAAATGTGGATGGGGGCTATTTTAAAAATTGCTGAATTTGTTTACTGATTGTATGCAGCTATTGACTTTGCCATTATATGAAAAGAGCTCTGATTAGTGACTAGGCTGTGGCAGGCAGAGAGCAGGCAAATGGACAGGGTTAAAATACAGACCATTTTCTCATATTGTTCCCAGGTCATCTCTGCAAGGGATTACTTGGTGGACAGTATAAGTGTGTCGTTTCAGATCCGAGGCCATTTTCCAATAGCCTTTCAACTGACTTTGTGTGACAGACTGTACGTCGTGAACTACCTCAGGACTCTGATGAATATCTCAAATGTGTAGCTTGTGACCTTTTCATATTTCTTCACAGCCGTGGAACGGATATCCCGCTGCCTCTTGCTTTCTACAAAGTTTCTATTTGTCCTGTGATTAAGAAGGTATGAAGAAGGCATTCGGTTATATTCTCTTCAAATACACAGAAACGCATCACAATGCAGCCTCCTTTCCGAGCTATTATAACAAACTATTGAAATATAGTACAGTACTGGCTGCGCCAGTGTACACTAAATTACTTTCATGAAAGGGTGTGTTGTGTATGGAAGGATTTAGTTCCCTTAGACAACTGGTCTGAGAGGAGGTTGTCCGCTTTTGTTGATGCAATTGAGGACCACCCACTGTAACTAAGCTATAGCAATGATTTACTCACTAGGACAAAGTCATGTTGGGTGAGATTTGCCTACGGAGGATAATTGTGACCATTACTTTTGTTGACTGTCTCTGGGAAATACCTGTCCTAGTGAGGTTGTACTGTTTTTAACAGGTATAACATGTACTATATAGACGTTACATCACTAGATGAATGTGTCCCCGGGCACCGAAGACGTGGATGTCGATTAAGGCAGCCCCCCGCACCTCTCTGATTCAGAGGGGTTTGGGTTAAATGCGGAAGACACATTTCAGTTGAAGGCATTCAGTTGTACAACTGACTAGGTATCCCCCTCTCCCTTTCGTTTTCTGACTAAAGATACAGGTACAGTATGTTTCCTGTGATACTGTGTTGTCTTCTGTCTGCAGTGGCCTCAGGGAGAAGCAGCCATGTTAATATTGTTTCTAAACCCCGTTTAGAGGCTTCCCAGGGGCTTACATTTAGAGGCTTATATTTCTATCTACCTGAATGACTTTGTTTTGACATTGTACTTATGGATGCATTGAAATGTATTTCCAAGATGTTATTATTCGGGTTTTGCGTCAAATGATACGTGCTTACGTACAGCCGCTAGTGAAAGTCTCACCACACCTTCAACAGTCTTCACATTTTGCTGCCTCAGAGATGGAATCCGCAGTAGGGGGTAACAGCGCCACTGACCACCCCACCACCATTGTTATTGTTTTTGTTGCCGAGCTGAGGAGCGTTGCGTAGCAACATATAGGCCCATCCACTGTTTTTGTCAAAGTGTTTCAAAGCTCAGTCAATTTGGTCGATAATCATTGATGGACAGCAATATTCAAACCTTTTCTCAGATTTCAAACAAATGTGAGCCAGGACTGAGACTGGACCACTCAGGAACGCTCAACACCTCTTGGAAAGCCATTCAGGTGTGTCTTTGCCATTAAAATGTGTGTAATTGTCCTGCAGAAAAAATATAACTATTCCAGGGTTGAGTTTTCAGAAGACTGAGGCAGGTTTTCCTCTAACTTTTTACCTGGGCTTTGCTCCTTCTATATTTTCTTTGATCTTGACAAACACCCCAGTCCCTGCCAGTGACAAACATATCCATAACATGATGCTGCCACCACAGTACTTGGAAATACAGAGGGTTCACTCTGTTGTGTTGTATTGGATTTTAACCAAACCTTTTGTTTTTAATTTAGGCCAAAAAGTGCATTTCTTTGCTGTGTTGTTTTTCAGTATTACTTAACGGGCTTGTTTGCAAACATAATGGATGGTTTGGAATAGATTTTTTAACACCTGCTTCTTTTCACTTTGCCATACAGGCCAGTAATGTGGAGTGAATGCAATGTTGATCCTCTGTATTTTCAAGTATTGTGGTGGCAGCATCATGTTATGAGCATGCTTGTCATCGGCAAGGGACTGGGGAGTTTGTCAGGATCAAAATAAAAATGAAAGCCCTAGTAAAAAGTTAGAGGAAACCCTGCCTCTGTCTTCTGAATACCTAACCCTGGGATGGAGTTATATTTTTTAGCAGGACAATTACACACATGTGAATGCAAAAGACATACCAGAATGGCTTTTCAAGAGGTGTTGAGAAGTTGGAAAAATCATATTCCAAATTATTCACAACTGTAATGGCTGCCAAAAGCGCTTCTACCAACAAGTAGTACCTCTGGGGTGTGCACGATCAAGACTTCTTCATTTTTAAAATTTGTATTAATTTGGACCCATTTTTATCAATTTTCTTTCACTCTGAAAGTGTGGAGTAGGTTATGCAGATCCCTCGGAAACATTTAAAAAAATAAATGTTTATTTAATTTTATGGCAGGAAAATGGGAAAGCTTTGCCAGTGTTGTGTAGGCTTTCACTAGACACTGTATGTGCTTGCTTTTTTTGTTGACACAAAGAATGAAGCAGATCCTCAAACCAAAACCAGCTCTGTTTTTTTCTGTGTGTAGAAAACAGTCTTTCTAAATAGGGATGAAATTATGTGGATGCTTTTACTGGGACTTAACGACTATCTGTTTTGACACACCATTGTTGTCCCTCTGTGGACTCCTTAGAGACTAAGCGGTATGTTCCACAAGTTACCCATTAAACATTGCTGGTTTTGTTTTGCAATTACAGTACAGGCTGCAATATTCCAGGCACTTCTTTTATATTGCTTGATTATACGGTTGGGGTGAGCACACTTTTTCTTGTCTGGAACAGTATGTTTGTCTGAAAATTAGAAACGTGGTTTCTCCAAACATCTTACAGAGCAGAGCACTAGCCGAGTGTCAGTGAAGTGCTTTTTAGTGCATGTGCCTGTGCCAAACTGGAGGACTGGTTGACCTGATTCGTATCCAATGAGGTGGAGGTTTGTGAAACCTCAGCCATACTGTACACTAGATCAGCTGTAAAACTCAACCCTTTTACTTTATTCCCAATGACCATTATGGAAGCCCTTTGTAAATGTAGGCCTATCTGCTATCGTTTCATTTTCCTTGAATGACACTAGACACTACTTTCCCCTCCGCGTTTCAATTCGATTATTGTCAAGGGCGATAGGTTCCTATTATGGTTTGTTCTATAGTCAAAACAACACTCTCTTGTTTATGTATATTTGTATCATTAACTGGTTGGCGTATTGATGAAGTGCGTGATTATGTTCTAAACAGTGCGTTCTCCGACTCTACGCACCTCAGCTGGAGACTTATTGAAGCCAGACAGTTGTCAAACAGGCTTTTCAGCCTGGCGTTGGAACTTTCAAGTCAAGTCAGACCAAGTTGCTCAATTCTCCCAGTAGTGTGCATGTTATGAACATTTTTCAACCCCTATGGTTTAAAAAAATAATAATAAACTGGTATAAACAGTGGATTTGATTTTAACGTAACCTTCCAAAAACTATGAAGGGGCATTTTGGCATCCTGAAAGCTGATTCTATTGAATGCCTCAGTTTCCCATGTTTCACAAGGGAATGGTTTGAAGGGTATGTGCTCCCAGTGCTTCTACAGTGACTGTAACATCGTTGGATCCTCTTCCTCAGACACGGACACGTTCTAGCTCGACTGTTCTGTGTCCCTCACCGGTAACCATATGCTTCCCCACATGGCCAAATTCACACTGGTTTGATCTCCAACTATTTATTGAAGAAACAGGATGCTCACAGACTAGTCCCTAGTAGCTGCATGAGCAGGCCAAAGGCAGTATCAGAAATCTTATGCTTATGAATCTGTTCGCCATAGCCTGATACTGTACATAGTTGTGAGTCATTCTCATCCATGTGTATTAATTGCTCAGTGTGCGTAGCCAAAGAAGTAGCATACAATGTAGTACATTCATCCACAAAGACTGTGGTCAACCAATTGGAAAACATCAGTTTTTCTTGTCTTCCACTCTTCTCACTCTAATGCCTTGAGCACCTGCATACTACTACGTTTAACCAATATTCTACTTAAACCAGCGGAAAAAGGCAGAGCAAAGCATTATTATATCTTACATGTGGACATATTGCCAGAGTATTGAATCTTTAACAGTAATATCAAGTATTTCAGGGCGTGCTTGCTGTCTGTAATTTGATCAATCAAAACGTTGAACTTGAACATCTGAACTTAAGAAATTGCCAGTCAACAACCCAGATACTGACAGTATTTACCTATTGCATTGATGTATCTGCCAAATGATGTCAAAGGGAGTCTGGGGAATGAGACTGAATGCTGGCCTTCCTGTGTGGTGTTGGTGTGGAGGGTGATCATGTGACTCACAGAGAAGTTGTAGACAGGAACCTCTGGTGATGACAACTCGCCCTGTTCCCCACTTCTGACCTTTAGGCACTTCTAGTGTCTGTGTCCCCTGGGTAAAAACATGACTAACAGAATCATCCACTGGTAACATTGTAAAATACTGTTTGTGATGGAAAGGAAATGACTGTGATGAAAGCATAATGTAGCACTCTGTAGCTTCCTAGTAAATCAAATCAAAATGTGTTGGTCACAAAGACATATTTGGCAGATGTTATTGCGGGTGTAGCGAAATGCTTGTGGTGTAGTGAAATGCTTATAGCCAGTCACACTGCATTCACAGAAATTATTGTTCAGTTGGATAGCCACAAAATGCACAAATGGTTGTGTTTTACCTTTGTTTTCGTTACTAGAGAGGCACTTCATGTCTAACTAGTCTAAACTCATGTTTTGTATGTGGGAGCATTTGTCACTGCTTGTTGAGCAGTTTGATCACGGTGTGATTTGGACTCAGTAGTCATTACAACATACTCCAAACTATTTCCAGTATTCAGAGAAATAGTATCTGAAGTGACCCCAGCCCCATTTCCAAGTATTCCATGTATGTATATTCAATTATTACAGCATTTCCATCGTTTAATTTAATCGCCAGAGCAAAGAAACGATGGGATAAGTTACTTCCTATTTATGTTCTGTAAGAGCGCAATCATTTTTTTTTTTTTGAAATGCACAGCCTATGTGCTTTTCTGTGTGTGTGTGTGTGTGCTCCTGCAATTATATCATTTGCTGTCTTACAGAGTGATGTGATTTCCTAGAGACACAGAGCGGATCCACGGCATTTTGCTCTTTTTACCGGTGGAAACCATGAATCCTCCTCCAGCGTGTTTGTGGCCTGTGTTGATATATACTGTCTCACCGTTTAAATGAGCATTTGGGATTCTGGCAGAATGAAGAGTTTTTGTCAGCCTCCACTCATCGTGGGTGATTAGACTAAAACGTCTACCCATCTTGACTGGAGATCACAGCAGCTCCAGATAACATGCTTGGTGATTGAAGGTCGAAATATTTTGAATTCTAATGGGGCTTGGCGGATGAATTGCCTGAAATAGACTGTAGAATTTGTCTGCTTCCTCCTCCTGCCCCCCTTCCCTGTCTGCTGTGAAAAGAACCATTGGGAATGGCTGGGCCCGATGATCATAGAATTATTGGACGGTGATTCTAAACCCCTCAAAGAGGAGTTGCTATGGTGATCCCTTTCCAAACTGTAAAATGATTCACCTTTTTGAAAGGCTGGAGGGTCTGAAAGCCGAACACATCATTGTTCAGGTTGCGGTTGGTTAGGAAATTGCTGGTGCCTGTGCAATCAGCACCGCTATGGTAGTTAAGAATCTAAAAAGGTTTGTTCTCTGAATGATGTGGGACAACAGTGATGTGCATATGATGGTTCCTTTCAATCAAGGCGCTCTCGGACCCACTGGCTTTAAAAAAAATGACAGAGGAGACTTAAATGAAAAGCGAATGAACACCATTATTGTCTATCAGAGTTAATGAAAACGGTAGCCTCCCCAGTACATTCATTCTTCAACTGCATAAATATCCAACTAGACTGAGAGGTTATCTTCCCAGTCAGATGTCAGCTCTTCACTTTGGCACCTATTTTCAGTGACAAAAATATTGCTGAAGGGATACACATTTGATACATCGGTTTGTTTGGAAGTACTGCAATTGGTTTGAGATTATATTGGAATGGGAGATACCTTGAGGTAGCCGACTGATATTCATAGGATGAAACACTGTCATTTCTTTACAATCAATTCGGAAATATGGTTTCTTGCCAGAAACATGAGGATGTCCTTTTAGATATACAAACATGCAATTTCTGATGTCTTTAAACATTTCTTTTTAGATACAGATGTATTTTCCATTTTTGCAATCCGTTGAGAAACTAAATAACCCAAAACAAGTGAGAGGAGTCCTACATGTAAGTCTGCTATCAACATTTTTTTTTCATGATATATATATAAAAAGAAATCAA
The DNA here is from genome assembly GCF_057628025.1 of Oncorhynchus mykiss. Taxonomy (NCBI): domain Eukaryota; kingdom Metazoa; phylum Chordata; class Actinopteri; order Salmoniformes; family Salmonidae; genus Oncorhynchus; species Oncorhynchus mykiss. The sequence goes on along the minus strand of NC_143024.1, from coordinate 61,577,314 downwards.
CATAAATAATCCTGTCTACATTGCCAGTGTTTTGATGCAGGGAAGACGGCTATAATGGGCTTTTCCTGACAAACTCATAAAGTAGTTTTACTGCTTTGAATACCAGGAGAATTGCGGTATTAGATTTGTATAGAACATCTTAAAAGCGGGGCCAGGAATGCAAGCGCTTCAGATCTGCTCTTCCCCCTCTCGCATGTGAAAACATGCACAGGAAGTTAGCAGCCAGTGAGTCAAATAAAATCAATAAACTGTTATTTATCACATGCTTCTTAAACAACCGTGATAGACTAATAGTGAAATGCTTACTTACGGGTCCCTTTCCAACAATGCAGAGTTAACGATAAAGATACAAAAATATGTAGAAATAGTGTCACGAGGAACAAATACATAGTGAATAACTATAAAGACTTAAAGTAACGTGGCTATATACAGGAAGTACCAGTACCAAAGTCGATGTGCAGGGGTACGAGGTAATTGAAGTAGCTATATACATGTAGGTAGGGGTAAAGTGATTAGGCAACCGGATAGATAATAGACAGTAGCAGCAGCGTATGTGGTACGTGTGAATGAGTGTGTGTGGAGTCAGTATGCATGTGTGCACCTGCTATGTATGTGTGGGCATATGTAGTGTGTGTACAGATGTAGGATAATTTGATCGCTCTTTTGTTGCTGAGAAATGCAAACTTTTAGTGTATTTCAGTTTTAAAATTTCAGACTCGATTTGACCTAATGAAAAATGTCCATTAATTATAATCCACATAATAATTCACATTTCCTATTGCTGCAGGGTAATTCTCCTGCTGTACCAACTGGCTCAAATTAGTATCCTACACATCCTATGTGTGTGTTGGGATGTCAGTGTATGTATGTGTGAGTTTGTGGGTAGAGTCCAGTGTGTGTGCATAGAGTCAATGCAAGAGAGTTAGCGCAATAAAGGGTCAATGCCGGTAGCTATTTGATTAGCTATTTAGCTACCACTGTTGTGTCATCGGCAAACTTAATGATGGTATTGGAGTCGTACCTGGCCGTGCAGTCATGAGTGAACAGGGAGTACAGGAGGGGTCTAAGCAGGCACCCCTGAGGGGCCCCCGTGTTGAGTGTCAGCGTGGCGGATGTGTTCTGGCCTACCCTTACCATCTGGGGGGTGGCCCGTCAGAAAGTCCAGGATGCAGTTGCAGAGGGAGGTGTTTAGTCCCAGGGTCCTTAGCTTAGTGATGAGCTTTGAGGGTACTATGGTGTTGAACGCTGAGCTCTAGTCAATGAATAACATTCTCACATAGGTGTTCCTTTAGTCCAGGTGGGAAAGGGCAGTGTGGAGTGCAATAGAGATTGCATCATCTGTGGATCTGTTAGGGCGGTATGCAAATTGGAGTCGGTCTAGGGTTTCTGGGATAATGGTGTTGTCAGTCATGACCAGCCTTTCAAAGCACTTCATGGCTACAGGAGTGAGTGCTACGAGTCGATAGTCATTTAGGCAGGTTACCTTAGTGTTCTTGGGCACAGGGACTATGAAACATGTTGGTATTACAGACTCAGACAGGGAGAGGTTGAAAATGTCAGTGAAGACACTTGTCAGCTTATGCTCGGAGTACACGTCCTGGTAATCCGTTTGCCTTGCGACCTTGTGAATGTTGACCTGTTTAAAGGTCTTACTCACATCGGCTGCAGAGAGCGTGATCACACTGTCGTCAGGAACAGCTGATGCTCTCATACATGTTTCAGTGTTACTTGCATAGAAGTAATTTAGCTCGTCTGGTAGGCTCATGTCACTGGGCAGCTCTCGGCTGTGCTTCCCTTTGTAGACTGTAATAGTTTGCAAGCCCTGCCACGTCCGACGAGCATCGGAGCCGGTGTAGTACGATTCGATCTTAGTCCTGTATTGACGCTTTGCCTGTTTGATGAGGAGGATAGAATTATGGTCAGATTTGCTTAGTGGAGAGCGAGGGAGAGCTTTGTATGTGTTGCGTGTGGGGTAAAGGTGGTCTAGAGTTCTTTTCCCCTCTGGTTGCACATTTAACATGCTGGTGGAAATTTGGTAAAACAGATTTAAGTTTCCCTGTATTAAAGTCCCCGGCCACTAGGAGCGCCGCCTCTGGATAAACATTTTCCTGTAGGGCTTATGGCGGTACACAGCTCATTGAGGGCGGTTTTAGTGCCAGCATCGGTCTGTGGTGGTATGTATTCAGCTACGAAAAATTCTGATGAAAACTCTCTCGGTAGATAGTGTGGTCTACAGCTTATCATGAGATACTCTACCTCAGGTGAGCAAAACCTTGAGATTTCCATAGATATCGTGCACCAGCTGTTGTTTACAAATAAACTTAGACCGCCACCCCTTGTCTTACCAGAGGCTGCTGTTCTATCCTGCCGATACAGTGTAGAAACCGCCAGCTGTATGATGTTCATGTCGTCGTTCAGCCACGACTAGGTGAAACATAAGATATTAGTTTTTAATGTCCCGTTGGCAGTTTAGTCTTGCTTTTAGGTCATCGATTTTATTTTCCAATGACTGGATGTTTGTCAATAGAGCGGATGGCAGTGGGGTTTTACTCGCTCCCCTACGATTTCACAGAAGGCAGCCCGACCTCCACCCCCTTTTTCTCTGTCATCTCTTCACGCAAATGACGTGGATTTGGGCCTGTTCCCGGGAATGCAGTATATCCTTCACGTTGGACTCGTTAAAGGAAAAGCATCTACCAGTTCGTGGTGAGTAATCACTGTTCTGATGTCCAGAAGATATTTTCGGTTATAAGAGATGGTAGCAGCATCATTATGTACAAAATAAGGGACTGTTAAAAAAAATAAGTTACAAACAACGCAATTTTTTATTACAAAATAACACATTTGGTTAGGAGCACGTAAAACGTCAGCCATACAATTTTATGGACCTTCCTCTGACTGCCTGGTGTACAGGTCCTGGATGGCAGGAGCTCGGCCCCAGCGATGACTGTAATTTGACTGAATTATGTTGACCACATAGCCTCTCCAGGTAGCAACATGATTTATACATTTTTTATTTAACCTTTATTTAGCTAGGCAAGTCAGATTTTTAGTTACATTGACAGCCTACTTGTAAAGCCCCCCCCCCGGCCAAACCCGGATGACGCTGCGCCAATCCCTATGGGACTCCCGATCATGGCCGGTTGTGAAACAGCCAGGGATCGAACCCTGGTTTGTAGTGATGCCTCTAGCACTGCGATGCAGTGCCTTAGACCGCTGCGCCACTCGGGAGGCCTAGAGGAGTCAGTTTGATCAGTATTTACTTGTGACATGTTTCTCCTGTCTCTCCTTGTCTTTGTACTTGACGGAAAAGTAATGACATCAGTCCCTTAAACTAGCTGCCTGTTTTCAAGTGTTTCACCTCTACAAACTGAAAATATACGGCCTCTTGAAACAGTTGTCACCCTGGTTCATTGAAAGCTCACATGTCAGCAACCCAGAGGAGTAACAAGCTGTAAAACCAAAAACAATCAATGAGCCCATTATTGTGCCAAATGATTTGAACTAGAGACGTAACAGACCTTGTTCAATACCTATTTGTAATTTCTTATGTCTGTGAATTGTATTATTTTCACTATGGGAATGGAATTCTACATCGCAGATGCTGTAAAAGGCAAAGTCAATCTGTTATGAGATAGGCACTGTTACTCTGTTTCCCTAGTCCCTAGCTCCCACTGGTGCTCCCACTGGTGCTGCTACTGGTGCTCTCACTGGTGCTCTAACGTAAGAGTCCTATCCCATGACTTTGCTGAGGAAGCAAAGCTTCCCCAGACTCCACTCCTTACGGCCATTCTCTGGTCAGAGCATTGTTGTGCCGCTCGGGCCCTTAAAAGATAAAGCCCTTTGTTCTGTCAATAAAGGAACACCTGCTAATGGTCTCTTCAAAACATACAGTATTTGAAACAAAGCAGTAAAATGTTAATTGGAAGATAGACTTGACTCCTGAAACCAGGCTCTCTCCCCTCCCCCTCCCCCCCCTCTTCTTTTTATTTTTTTACTGTCTTCCTTGTGGCTTTGTGTGGCGCCGCAGTCTCATAAGTGCCGTCTTCACAGAGGCCTACCCAGACCCAGTCGTTAAAGGCCTAATTGTGGAGATTTACCTCCTCCGTTTTTTTTTCTTCTTCTTCCCTCTTTCTCCTCATGCATAGATAGTAGCCCAGTTACTAAGGCCTGAATGGGGCTGGTGTGATGTAAATGTGAAATTAGAGGAAATGAAAGTAAATGACTTTGGAATGTAGTGTTCAGTAAAGGCTGTTGGTAGATCACTGAAGGGGTAGGGGATCATCTGCTCCTTCGACCTAGACGGTACAGCTTCTTCCTCACAATCCACTTGTGAATTCCGTGTGTGTAATAGTGAGTTATCCGTTTGTTGGGAGGGCTGTTATTTAGAAGATTAACCTTGTCAACATATGACTGTTATTGTTATGTCCAGCCTTTCCAACAAATATATATATTAGAGATACAGCCCATAGAACAATTATCCCTCACACACATTCTTGTTTGATCTATCCCCCCAAAAAAATGACAATCCTTTGTCAGTATATACATTTATGCCTCTCACAGATGATTCACATTGCGTTATTTTCACTTTAAGTTCATGAAGGGACCGTGCACACAATAGCACATTTTCATTCCAATCAGTGTAGAACTGGGAGCTGGCAAATTGGAGCAGCAAAACAATAATTCCACTGATTGGCCTCTTTCTGTGTGGCGTAAGTGAACTGTTTATACTGTGGAGTACCTCTGGAAGAGGAGAGGAACCAAAACAGCCTGATTAGGCAAAGTGTAATTGGATAAGTTCATTTTACCATGAGTATGACAACGACACGCATGATCATGATAGCTTGCACCAAGGTGTAGAGCTTCTGTTGACTCGAATGAGACTGGCAAATTTGATTTCATGTTAATCTGTCATTTTGTTGTTGATCTCATCACGCTATCAGAGTTCAAAATGATTGAATGGTGACGTAAGCAGTTGCATTTCCATAGATTGATTGCTTGTTTGTGTAATGTCAGAAGAAGAAGAAGCCAGTGTAACATGCACATAAAGAATGTACATATGTACTACCATTCAAAAGTTTGGGGTCACTTAGAAATGTCCTTGTTTTTTAAAAGAAAGCACATTTTTTGTCCATTAAAATAACATCAAATTGATCAGAAATACAGTGTAGACATTGTTAATGTTGTAAATGACTATTGTAGCTGGAAACGGCAGATTTTTTTTAATGGAATATCTACATTGGCGTACAGAGAGCCATTATCAGCAACCATCACTCCTGTGTTCCAATGGCACGTTGTGTTGGCTAATTGATCATTAGAAAACGCTTTTGCA